>NW_018405607.1:403796-410895 GCF_002113885.1 Mizuhopecten yessoensis
ACGATGTTTTGGAAATATTTATCAAAAGAAATTTATACTATGTTGCGAATTACAATTTCGAGATAACCTTCTTTTATTTACGAACTTATGTCTTTGATGCTGAAATTGACAACTTTATAAAAATACATTTTCACTGAAATTATGAAATCTGGGTGTCGGAAAGGTGTAAAATTATTCTTCGGAAAAGAAAAAAACAGTAGTTGAGCTAGATAAGAAATTATACGGGGGCAGGCTCCTATGGAGAATTAACATTACTGGAAACAGGCCCTTTACAGTCAACTTAACTATGACTAGCCGAATGCATCCCATGATACAATCAACTATTGATGGACACTGGAAGAAGGCAGATGTGTATCATATGTTTTCCAATGATCGATTTCCAGGAAGTTAGCATGACTTGACTGAATATGAAGGAAAATGCGTGCATGATGATGTGGATGAAGGTGATAAATGTAATGAGGACGAAGCTAGTAACACGGGAGTCTACATATATTTCACTGACTGCATAATTGGGGATGATTTCCTCCTTGTCTTTCATCTAGGAGACATTGAATAAATCAAGATTAGACTTGCTGTATCCTATCCCACTGAAATGTATCGTAAAAGGCGAGTACCCCTGCCCCGTCATAATTGTGTGTGTGTGTGTGAGTGTGT
This sequence comes from Mizuhopecten yessoensis, assembly GCF_002113885.1. Classification (NCBI taxonomy): domain Eukaryota; kingdom Metazoa; phylum Mollusca; class Bivalvia; order Pectinida; family Pectinidae; genus Mizuhopecten; species Mizuhopecten yessoensis. Next base: position 404,451 of record NW_018405607.1, read on the forward strand.
GTGTGTGTGTGTGTGTGTGTGTGTGTGTGTGTGTGTGCTGCAACGAATGGTAAAGATTGGAATTTGGTACNATATCTTAAAACAAAAAAGGATCTGCTGCCCCAATTACAACTCTCGGGATCTTTTTCTTTTTCCTACTTTCCTTCTTTCTTTTCTATCAACTTGTTGTTCAGGCAGTGTCCCTCTAATAGTCACCCGTCCTCATTTGACACTGGCATGTGCGAGGAAGCCTCACCCGAAACATACAAAATAATTGACAAGGTAATTCAGACAAAGCTTGTTTTATTTAATTTGCAATGGTTACCTGTTTTCCTGATTTTTTCCTTTCCAGTCAGCTGGCGATTATCTTATTTTTTGGCTGCAAACATTAAGTTTGAACGCTTACACTTACCAAGTTATTTTGCAGATAAATGAAATCCCTGACCCAAAAAATCATTAAAAACAGACATAAAGAAGTAAAGATATCGATTTATTTGAAATATCAGATGCCGGATGGTGGCCACTTTTGAATTTTTGCGTCGGACCGAGTTAGCCCAAATTTTCACGAGGTTCACCCCAGATCATTTTCATCAGCACACTCCAATTGGCTGAAATAAACTTTCAAACTTTGGTCTGGGAAAAATAATCACGGGACCCTTTGGTGGGAACTCTACTTATATGTGTATAAACTCTTATTTGTGCTGTCAATAAAGCGTTTAACAAAATAAACCAAAGGGCTGCTATCAAGATAAAGAGGTTTTCTATCTTATTAGCAGGGCCACTTTATGAGATTTTATAAACAGATAGACCCTCTGGCGACTGGTTATCTAAAACGGAATGAAAACAATGTCTACGTTTTATAACATTTTACTTTCTTTTCATTGTTAATAAGTACTTAACTGTGCATATATGGAGAAGCCTTAGACGATGATATTGATTTAAAAATATCTTTCCACATGGTTTTAAGATGAATGTTATTCCTCAGCACAAATCTTCTTTATCTTTACCGAACGAGGATCTCGATCATTAAGCCTAGAAGTCAGTAAGACGATATGCTATTAAGGCTACTTTTTATGAAAGGAGAAATGTATAAGGTAGTATATAGATGATAAACAGTTTATCATACGATGTGCTCTTGAAGAGAAAATTATTCTCACGACCAATCCTAAAAAACAAAGTGTGATGATCTACAAGTTTTTTTTTACTATAATTTGCCAACGCAACAGTATGTTTTAAAACAGCTCCCGTCTTGCTTACCCCTTTGACAAAGGCTGTCAAAATACCATGAATCACATAAAACAGGAGAAAAAAGGAAAACCGTAAAAAATGAAGGAATATAAGATACTGATTACCGGAGTAAACAGTCTTAATTTATTCGTTTAAATGTTTTGGACTGATTTATAACCTCCATTTTTATTTTTTTATTTTTATTTAAAACATGTAACAATGTATTGAATATATTTAAAGGGACATATCGTTAAAATAATGTTTCATTTACTGTATGTACGTGTTGTCTGTACAGCATTTATGTTTCGTTGTTATCCGCAGTGTCAAAGTCCATCGCGAATGTCGATTTATACGAGAAAGTCCCATTAAATATAGGACCGATAACGTCACTTGACGATTTCGATTTGAGGCAGTATCATTTATAAACACAAGTAGTGATGAAGGGGCTACAACATAGGTGGATGACTTTATGTAAATTCTTATTCCACTTTGAAACCAAGGAATACTTTTCTATTGTCCGAAACCGAAGGTATTATCACAGCCATACTTACCAGTTCTTTTTAACCTCAACAAAGGATCTTTCAATACGTCTTCTGGTGCTCATTGATTTATCATTTATGTAATTGTTACATGGCTACAAACTCTACGTGTGCGTTAATTAATGTATTCTTACATCGTTCATGTAAATAGTATTTGCGTCCTTTTCAAGAAACCATACCTATTTACTGGATCCGGAAATAATATAACATGATGTTTTTTTATACGTCATGGCTGTACTCTATAACCACGGAGTTATATTAGACTATTGATATCCCTGGCAAAACATAGCACCAATTATCCCCCGGTGGGCCCCATCGCAAATCTCTTTCTTTCCCATCAACTATATTGAAGTACATTGTGAGTTCAATCCGATGTATGTCAATTTACACTGCAAAATATCTGTATTCGTGTTCCAAAGACAAAGATACCAGCAAGGAAAATGCTTTAAAATGCTTATTAACAGCATAAACACAACTGCATCTGATTCCACGCCAACCTTATTCAATTTCCTACCAGTTATTCAGAAGATGACGTGTAGCGCATTTCGATTGCTAGGCCACTTTATAATATTGCCCGTCTGCTATAATGCTTCCCTTACGTAATCCCTGCAGTATTGTTTGACCACTTGGTAACTTTTCGCTTTGTAGCTGACGCAGTAACAATTTCACTCATTAATACTTCCACAACAAGCCATTAACTTACAATACGTTGATGTGTTATGCGCATGCGTTATGAGAATCATGCACAATAGTACCTTATAAACTGGTGGCCAGACGTATTTAGAAAATTCCTTTTTCTAAAGTAGTTATACATTTGGATAAATACATATAAGCGAAATCCGACCGTCATATTCCATCAAGAGACACAATTGATATATTTATGCAGTTTTTGAAAAAAAACATTACAATAATACCTCACTGTGATGTCGCTTTAATGGTTTACTATTAAATGCCATATATATTTCACGAATTTGGCAAAATACCGGTATATTTCATGAATGAAAAGCTTTAATGAATATATCGGCGTATTCTACTTTATGATTAAAATAAATAAGGTGTTAAATTGAAAAGAAAAAGAAAAAAACCCTTTAATATCTTTAACAGTTTTACAGCGAAATGACAAAACTTTAATCCATAAGTTAGGTGCGGGATATAGTAGCGTAACATTTGACGTCATATTCTAATGACAACACGCTTGACAACAAGGCTGCGCGCCATATTGCGTGGGGTACTCAACGGAATGCTTTCGTTCTCTGCTCTAATCTGGTATATTTGCTTACAAAAATGTCATCTATTAAGTAGTTTAGCTTAGTAAACTTAGTATATGTACCAAAGGTGTTTTAAATAAAAACCTATCGTCATCTGCAGATGAATAGAAAATCTGCAGTTTTGAAATTAGTCCATACAAATGAAAAAAATGTGCATTGATTAGGTTGTCTTACAAGCGTCAGCTGTAGGGAATTCCTCTTTAACTCAGCGGTAGCGCATCGGACTGTATAGCCAATGGTCTCAGGTTCGAGCCTCAGCGATGGCACTATCTTTATCACTGTTCCTCGTCCTACTACACAAAATACGTTCTGATACGACAGTATGAAATCGGAACAAGATATTATGATAACATCTATTTTCCCTGCACTTCCGAATATTTTTTTTTATCAAAATAGGAATTTCTTACATACATGTATCATTGATAAAACAGTTATGAATGCATCCGTTAGAAGCACATACGCACAAATATGTATACACGAAAATAAAATGATTTACAGTATTTTTGTGACCATATTTTCAAACACCCAGTAGCTACATGAAACGTTGCAGCAATTATTAATGTCATGTTGATATATAGCGGCAGGTGAAGGAATCACAGCCAAAATTCATCAACAATAAAAAGAGAGGTTATTTGATCTCACCGACCGAATCTTATAACGAAAATTGAATTAACCTATTACTTAATGCATTCGTCTTTATTTACATTCACTTGGACAGACACTGTGTAAACAGTCACCGGTAGCGCCTTTTCTTTTTTATACAAAACATATCCTTGGTCTTTTAGTAAAAGAATCAAGCCTTGAATTTGTGTGCTTTGCGGTTAACACGTTTGAAAATTAAAAACAATATTCAGTCAAGGACAAGGAACAAAATCGCGTGAATGATAACGTTCAACCAGATAAACTTTAAACAAGTACGGTTTGTTTGTCAAGGAGGCATAACTGTCAACTGTACAGAAAAAAACGCTATCTTTAGATGGCCCCACTCGTGTGACGTCCCAGTTCAGATGGAATGTTTGGCAGACCGGTTTATGTGAAAATGTATCACTTTTCACTGTGTATTCATCCTGAACATATTACAAACACTCTAAAGCTTTTACACAGTTACAATCGGACGTGGACATCATTTAGTTACAATCAGACATGTACACCATTCAGTTACGATCAGACTTGTACACCATTAAGTTACAATCAGACTTGTACACATTTAGTAACAATCAGAATTGTACAGCATTCAGTTACAATCAGATGTGTACACCATTCAGTTACAATCAGACTTGTACACCATTCAGTTACAGTCAGACTTGTACACCATTCAGTTATAATCAGATTTGTACACCATTCAGTTACAATCAGTCTTGTACACCATTCAGTTACAATCAAACTTGTACACCATTCAGTTACAATCAAACTTGTACACCATTCAGTTACAATCAAACTTGTACACCATTCAGTTACAATCAGACTTGTACACTATTTAGTTACAATCAGACATGTAGCGCACTCAGTTACAATCAGACTTAAACACCATTTAGTTACAATCAGGCAAGTGTACCATTCAGTTACAATCAGGCTTGTACACTATTTAGTTACAATCAGACATGTAGCGCATTCAGTTACAATCAGACTTATACACCATTTAGTTACAATCAGGCAAGTGTACCATTCAGTTACAATCAGACTTGTACTCTATTTAGTTACAATCAGACATGTACACCATTCAGTTACAATCATACTTGTATACCATTCAGTTACAATCAGACTTGTACACCATTCAGTTACAATCAGACTTGTACACCATTTAGTTACAATCAGACATGTACAACATTCAGTTACAATCAGACATGTACAACATTCAGTTACAATCAGATTTTTACACCATTCAGTTACAATCAGACTTGTACACCGTTCAGTTATAATCTTACTTGTTCACTGATCAGTTACACTCAGACTTGTACACCATTCAGTTATGATAAGACTTGTACACCACCCAGTTACAATCGGACTTCAACAACATTCAGTAACAATCAGTCATGTACACCAATGCAATCAGTCACAATCTCGATTGAACTCAATTTAGTTTTAAATATAAGTTTTCGCCTCATTATACAATGACTCTTATCATGCATTAATTAATTGATTGCTATTGAAGTGTATGTCCTTTCTGTGTCAAAATGATTCGAGTTGTTTTGTTTTATAAATCCATTTTCTTATCAGAAATAAAAGCACAAATGTGTCACTGCTCAAGGTCTTCTTGTCTGAGGCTACATATCTTCTATATACTCGTGTTCGAAGAGTTGATTGGAAAACCCTAGTATTTCACTGACTTCTTGATGCTTCTCGGACATTATAATACGTATTAAAAGAATAAATATTGATTTTCACACAGAATTTATGAGAAAAAACTCATAATTTGAAATCAATGTCCTGCTATTGTTACAATGTCCATACAATTTTCATGATGAGCCTATCTTTGTTCTTTGAGACGCTGACACCGTGTTTCATTTGACACGAGCTTCCTCTGATCAAATAGTTAGAATCGCTGGCCTGCATAGTTTGCTTGCTTCCATGAAAATGAAAGCTAACTGTGTAATCAGATGTTGTGTTACTCCCAGAGAATAGTTTCCCCATGATAAGTAACAGATGGTTATTCTGGGCAGTAGAATAGGCTGATGCCTCAGACGCATTTTGTTTTGTTTGATGACATGTTTTCTAATTGGCATTTTTTTCTCAGGGTAGTTTGAAATCACAGCTTTAGTTGGTCAAATTATGCCTTTATACATTTTTTTCAATATTTAACTGGTAAAAATGTGATACATAAAATATATTTACATTCTGTGTTGCATTCGCATTTGCATAACGGGCGACATTCTATTTATCTGTCACCCAAATTGTATTCATATCGACTGTATACTAGCATCTGGTGTCAGTTCAATGCTTAAATAACCCACACTTGTGGAAATATATATAAGGTATTACTGAAGACAGTGTTAGATATTCTCTATTTATTTTGCATCAAAACTGAAGGGAATGTTGAATAAATACCCATTAACCATGGGAACTTACTACAAGTTTATTTTTATTTACAATGTAGTCAGTAAACAATAAATCTAGACAAAATGTCCTTTCATCGATAATATTTTTGTATGAAGAGGAAATTTTACCTGTTTTCTGTATTTCTAAGTATAACGTAACGTGATTGAACCTTTACAATTTGGTAATATATATAGTGTGCAAAATATTAATAAAACTGCATCATACAGCTGTTTGGTCCTTCTAGGAATCATTGGAAGTTTAGAGGCCTTTGAGTTGTAAATCCTAATTGGTCCTAACTTTTGCAGGTGAGTAACACCCTTTAGTTTTATGAATATCATGATTGAAAAGAAGAGTACTTGTTGATTTTATAATATATAATGAGTAAAGTGTTTATTT
>NW_018405608.1:0-200 GCF_002113885.1 Mizuhopecten yessoensis
CAGAATAGTAACTAGTTATAAATCTAAACATAAACATCATGTATATAGTAAAGTTACTAGTTATACATCTAAACATATACATCATGTCTACAGAATAGTAACTAGTTATAAATCTAAACATAAACATCATGTATACAGAATAGTAACTATTTATCAATCTAAACATGTACATCATGTATACAGAATAGTAACTAGTAATA
>NW_018405608.1:5016-5507 GCF_002113885.1 Mizuhopecten yessoensis
GATACATCATGTATACAGAATAGTAACTAGTTATAAATCTAAACATGTACATCATGTATACAGAATAGTAACTAGTTATAAATCTAAACANATGTACATCATGTATACAGAATAGTAACTAGTAATAAATCTAAACAGATACATCATGTATACAGAATAGTAACTAGTAATAAATCTAAACATATACATCATGTATATAGAATAGTAACAAGTAATAAATCTAAACATATAGATCATGTATACAGAATAGTAACATGTAATAAATCTAAACATGTACATCATGTATACAGAATAGTAACTAATACTAAATCTTAACATACATATCATGTATACAGAATAGTAACTAGTAATAAATCTAAACATACACATCATGATTACAGAATAGTAACTAGTAATCATATACATCATGTATAAAGAATAGTAACTAGTAATATATCTAAACATACACATCATGATTACAGAATAGTAACTAGTAATAAATCTAAACATAT
>NW_018405608.1:6756-6919 GCF_002113885.1 Mizuhopecten yessoensis
GATCATGTATACAGAATAGTTACTAGTAATAAATCTAAACATACACATCATGTCTACAGAATAGTAACTAGTAATAAATCTAAACATGTACATCATGTATACAGAATAGTTACTAGTTATAAATCTAAACATATACATCATGTATACAGAATAGTTACTAGTA
>NW_018405608.1:7509-18044 GCF_002113885.1 Mizuhopecten yessoensis
TGTTCACGAATAGTTTTAGGTCAGTACACATGATCAAGGTACACAGACGTTTCTGTACAATGTGATATGTCTTTACTACATACAAATATTAACTTGTTTCAATATCCAACCGTCAGGTCTGTACCATGTGCTTACCGTGACGGTCAGTCTATGTCACAAATGTAACTCCTTACACTAACTCATATATGAAGCCTTTAGAAGACCTATCTATCGAAAGGAAGAAGCGGTTTCCGTTGAAAGCGATCGACTCCACTTCACCGAGACCTGACAGTATATCTCGACATTGCTGCATGTCCTTGGATATCTGGACGACGTTTCCGGACCCTCTCCCACAAACGTACAAGTTCCCCTCCATGTCAAATTCAAGTCCGCGGGGACCGGCCACGGTATCCGACTTGATGGTTTGACAAACACGGGTATCAAGAGACATATAGCGGATCCCGTTTTGGCCAATTTTACTATACATATCGGATATGAAAACATCTTTCCCACGTGACGTCATCCGAGTTTGTCTTCCCTCCACGGTTAAGAGTTGTTCAGAACGACCATCTTCTGTTACGCTAAGTATTCTACATGGTACTTCGTCTGGACAAGTCACGATCATGTTCTCATCAATGACGGTAATTCCGTATGGCATAACTTGTAGATCTATCTGATGAACACGCGTGATTGTCTCGTCTTTAATTTGCAACAGGTAAATATTTCGTGTTGGTTCTACGATCGTGACTGCAACTCTCTCATCCAGAAGGCAACAACATAATGGAACAGCATTTAGAGTCATCGTGTCGACACGTGCACCTTTATCGTTATACAGGAGCAGACATTTGTGTATGTAATCTACTAAAAACAAGTGCCCGCTGTCAAGGAAGATTGAATCAGTGATCCTGGAGGCTTTAGCGGATATCTGGAACGTAGACATCAACTTGGCGGTCCGACCGTACAGAGGTCGACAGAGGTTCAGCGTTGGCATCGGAGGGTGTTCTTTGGATGAATCAATGCATTCTGTCGGCGACCCCATCGTACACTGAAGCGATTTTAGACTCGGAGTTATATTGAGTGAAAGGCGTTCTGTGAACCAAGATGTCAGGATGTGATGGCAAAGCTGTTTGCACGTACGTATTTCCGCCTGTGCTTTCAGCATATGTGAGACTAGATGGACCTCGTTCCCCTCGGACAACACCGCCTTGATGGCTGCATTCGTGTTCGTCATACTTTTGCCCAAGCTTTCACACTCGTCGACTTTGTCCTGATGTTTTACAACGTTTTCCTTTGTTTTCTTGCTGAGATCAGTTTCTACTTTTTGTTTGATGTCTAGGAACAGTTTCAGCATATCATCCAGTTCCTGTTTCACAGCAGCTTCGTTGTCTTTCATCATTTCCGTGTGAACTTTGAAAGCCTCCTCAAGTGACGTCATGTCCTGACTGCCACGCGCCAGATCCGACAGCGTATCTGTCACCTGGTCCTTTTCTCTGATCTCGGTTGCGTACTCCAGCACGGGGACCACCTTCAGACATTGGCGGTGATCAGCGATCACACACTTGTAGCATTCGATCCCTGCATGATCTAAACAAACGTACTCCATTTTCTCGCCATGTCGTTAACACAGAACCTCCTCCGATATTGTCTGCCTGGTCTCGTGTTGCCCCCCGGCTGAGCCAACGACATGATGATCAGTGTGAATGATATCATGGAGGGATGATTTACAGAGCGTACACATAAAGAAGGAACATTGTTTACAGAATAATGTACCGTCGACATCTTTATCCTGACTCTGGCATGGGCTGCATTTACAGGTATCTTCGATCTCTTTGTTACGTTTCTCCAAAATTTCCAGAACAAATGTATTGGTGGGGAATTGCCTAGCCCATTGCTTGCCGTCCACAGAAGTAGTAGGCGGCAACACCAGGGTTCTACACACAGGGCAGGGAAGTGAGGGTGGGGAGGCGTGTGTATCGTCTGCCACAGTATTCGTTGTTACTTTAGCGATGTAGGTCTCCAGACACCCCAGGCAAAACGTATGGCGACAAGGCAGAGATCTAGGCTTCCTCAGGGTATCCAGACACACGGGACACTCCGTTATCGAGGACAGGGAGAGCGAAGCCTGGTGAGGTGAATCGTCTTTTTCTGGAATTGCTTGCGCCATCCTGTATTTTCTAAAAACGGAATTGAAATGTTCGTGTATTTTATCATTAAGATACAGTCAGGAACAAATATGTGTTCATCACATGCACGACATTGTGTTGTGTACCATCGAAATACCTAAACGTACACAGGAGGAGGCACTGTAGAATTCTTACAAGTAACATTAATTTCAGAAAGTGATCAGGACAGAAATATGATTATTAGACTGTCTCAACTATGACACGGTGAATGTCACTGTTTTACTCCAATTTTCAGAAAGAATATGAGTATAGGCCAAATAACTCTGTTATAGTTATAGTGGAATGAGGAGTACTCGCATAGGGACAATGACCAAGTGTATGCTTATTCCTATTGAAGGAAAGGGGTTTAAAAAATATATGTTCTTCTTTGGCAAGCCGCACACAGAATGTTCATATTGGGGGAAGGGATGCATAACGAGATAATCAGAACTAAAAGGGACACGGCCTTCATTTATACAGAACAAAATTCGTAAGTCCAGCGATTATAAATAATGAATTCAGCAAAACATTTTTGAGGAATGCCCAAAAATTCTAGATGCCCTTTCTCTGTCCTTTAGCTCTCAGTAAACAAAATGTTAATTTGTATTCTAGTAATATTTAATGTCCAATTTGATCAACACCCACGAACACGTTTGGAGAAATAGAGTTCCAAGATATAAACCTCAACAGATTTTTGTCATACTGGTCACCTCTCAAAATTGACCTTTGACCTCCACATATTTCATTACAAAAGATGAACATTGTTGGTCAACTCACATGCTGTTCTATACCTGACCAATGCTTACATAGTGTTGTTTGAAGTTGATACAAGATTTGACCCGCGACCTTTCATTAATTTCAGGTTATTTATCTATAATTTTGATTACTCTACATCCGGCTAGCTACCTACAGGTGTAATACCATGACCATTGACCTTTGTCAAATTGAGATGAATTCATTATAAGATTTTAATATATGTAACCCTGTGACTCGAAGGTCATGTATTTGAACAGGTTCGATAGTCCTCCATTCCAGCTTTCTACTTGAACTTGAAACTTGAAAAGAAGTCAATTAAATATTTACCTATTTGACCTCTGTAACTTGAATGATGGTCGATGTATTTTATTCAACAACTTTTGTTGTCCTACTGGTCGAATATCATAACCCTATGTATTCTTAAACTTTATAAGAAGTGCAATGGTTTAACACTATACCACTGTGATCGTGACTGAAGGACAATACCATGTCTACCAGCTCTGATACCTCTCCATTCCAGATACAATATACACTGTACCTATTGGTCAAATAGTATAAGCCTAAGCCCTTATCTTTAAGTTATCTTTGTGACCTTCAAGGAATGTCAAAGTCATTCACTTAAACAACTCTCACAACCCTGGATTCATGACCCCTTTATATATAATGCCAATTGTAAATAGACGACAAATTACGGCGAAAGGCAGTAGGTCACTTGAGCCTTTGGGCCAGGTAACTAACAGACGAATTAGGCCTATCTGTTAAGTGAAACATTTCTAATGCATGTCTTTTTACTATTTCATATTGTTTTCAGATTAATATGACGTATTTGAATACGCGATATAAAAAACCGGTATTAAATAATAAATAGGAGATACAGCCGGAGGACAGGTGCTCTTCAAACAGTGAGAGTTTTCTCCCTTTGTACCAGGTAGGACTATATTAGTACGAATGTATAACACTTGACATATTTTTTGCTGAAATGTACACATTTAATTCCTTTCGTTTACCCTTTCCAGGAAAAGCATTGTCAATATAAGACCAGCTTAACAGGCGAAGCTAACTTTTACAGTCGACAGATCATTGTTTACACAACACGCGTTACTCTGTGAATTATAAGGGGACATGAGGGGCTGGGGAGGGAGGTCGGGATATGTTACAAAGGTATTTCCCCACATGTAGTATTCAATGTGATTAAAATCATGTTCTACGCCCAATACGTACATAGTGTAGTCTACAGGTGTAGCATATGTTTTAATCATTTTGGACTGGATACATGTAAGGTTATATGTACGTATACGTTCATGGTCAGGTCCACGAGTAATGGTAAACGATGGTTAACACACAACTTACCATATCATCACATGCAATCCGTCTCGCCACAAACTGTACAACTTTTCGAGGAACGTGTACTTTCGGTTTCGAAACCAACGTCAGCAATTTTCGTATAAACGGTCAAACCGGTCGGACCACAGTTGTTCGTTTATTAGATAGGGTAGGACCTAGTAATCTGATGCTGCTTTCATGCGAGCCTTGACAAAGCATTGCAAGACATGCATACAAATTTGCAGGTCCGCCAGGATTTATACCCGAAATTATTACATTTATAAACGGTCAACCGGTTGTTCCGGCGCATAAACGAACAGGCCCGAAAGCCAGGGCCCATTTCACGTATCCGATTCAACCGATTTTTTTGTTTTAAATTGTAACGTTTTCGGGTATAAATCCTGGTGGACATGCAATGGTTTATGCAGGCCTTGCAAGGCTTTGTCATGGCTCGCCTGAAAACAGCATCAGAATACTAGGTTCGACCTAATTTCATAAACGAACATCCTGTTCCAATCGATTCAACCCTTTGGATCGCGATAAACGAATGCGATCCAGGTTATGTAAATGTTTGTACCTAACGGCTACCTGCGGCAGCCCCAGATCAAAGTCCGATCGGTTTTTCTCTCACAATAACAAGAGTTTTAGATATCGGACCATAGTTCGAGTTCCTGTAGATCATTGTACGTAACGGCGTGTACACAGCTTAAATAGTTGTTGGAACAAGTATCCGCCTCAACACTAGTTCGAGTTTCCTCTGGCCTTCACACCATATTGAGACATTTCGACAAATAGAACACCAGATATTTATTTGTCAAAATGTCAAAATCTGGTGTCAGAGCCAGAGGTAACTCGGGCTACCTCAATACATGATATGCTTTTAGTTTCTCTTCCCTTTATCGAAGCTTGAACTGACCCAGTGGTGTAGTTTTTCCGCAGGTACTTTGATCTTTCTTTCTTTTCTTTTCTGTCTCTCTATTTCCCCTATCTTAATATTTTAGAGTTTAAGGCGACAAGTACTAGTGGTCTAATGCAGTTTTCAGACTTTCATAATATTTAAATATCCATCAGGTTTTTCATTTAAATATGTCTTTATGTATATCCTTTCGTCGCATTTCTAAATGTAATAATCTTGATTACAAACACACAACCTTATCCCTGTTTCGACCAAAACGTGACCAATAGTAAAGTAAAAAATAAAATTTTGTATTTTGGCAAATTGAGATATCTATCTTTGATCTAGCCCGAGTTTCCTCTGAACCTGACACCAGACTTAGACATTTTGACAGATAGATGTATGGTAACTTAGAAATTATGACAGCTAGATGTCTCATACCAAAATGGCTAAGTTACCAGACATCTATCTGTCAAAATGTCAAAGTTCGGTGTCAGGACCAGAGGAAACTGGAAATCTCCATGTTAATAATCATAAAAAAAATATCTTGGATATGTGCCGCATATTATTTTTAACAGACCGTCAAAGTTGCTACTATGAACAATATGCGACAAGGTTTTCTACCGATTTTAAATTCGTTTTACCACAAAACGAACTGAAATTGGTGCTCAGCTTACCTTGCGCGCCATACCTCTTTAGTCTATACTTAATGTGTTTTTTCAAGTGTGGCAGAATGATATTGTACGTAGGATTAAGGTCACCTTCTAGCTTCGCGCTAGAGAGAATTTCCCTTTAGCTCAATCGGTAGAGCGGCGGACTGGGAAGCTGGGGGTTGTGCGTTCGGTCCCCGGTGGACGGACATGTACACTATACTCTCTTTCCTGTTACACGTGTATGTAGCAGAAATATGATTAAACGGTTACCATATGACCATTTCTATATCCTACTCCGTATCAGTCCTCGATACTCCCATATTGATACGGAGTAGGAGTAGATATGGGAACGGTCGTATGCAATCTATCTATCTACCGTTAATGACCAACTTCAACTGACTGAAGGAATGTCATGTGGAGGTATTACTTACAACAAGACATAGATTTCAAAAGAAGCATTTACATTTTTTTTTGATTACAACAATTATCATGATATATATATATACAATGAGTTAAAAGTAGCAATTTAGGTGTAATTTATTGTATTTTTTGAAGTGCTGTTTTGAAAGAGTTCACTGTGTCGGATTTGATGACTGAATCTGGTAGGGTGTTCCATTCTTTTATTGTTTTCGGGAAGAAAGACTGTTTTCTGTATTCAGATCTGCACTGCCGGATTTGGAAACTGTTGGAATTGTTATGCATTATTTGCCTGTTGTGTGGTATTAAACGGTTTGAGTGTGGAATTGCAACCTGGTTGTTAATTATTTTATACAACACAGTGAGACGAGATTTTTTTTCTCCTGAGGGATAATGGCTCCCTCTCAAGATGGTGGAGCATGTCAGTGACACTAGAGGTGTTCCTGTAGCTATTGGTGGTGTATCTAGCTGCTCGTCTTTGGACTCTTTCAATGGCATCTATGTCTTGTTGTATGTAGGGATCCCAGACAGTGCAGGCATACTCTAGAGATGGTCGTACAAGAGATGTGTATGCCTGCTCCTTAACTGTCTTGGAACTGATGTTGAGATTTCTTTTAAAGAAGCCTAATGTGGAACTGGCTTTATTGCATATGTTATGTATATGGGGTTCCCATTTAAGATCTTGGCTGATTGTAACGCTCAAGTATTTGTTTTTTCAGTGTGTTGTTGAGTATGGCCATGCAATGTGTATTTATGTTTGACTGGTTTTTTTTTCTTTGTGATGGATATTACATTGCATTTATCTGGATGGAATGCCATTTTCTAAGATGTTTCCCATGATGCCAGTAAATCAAGATCTTTCTGGAGGATTTTTGCGTCAGAAGTTGATCCAATAGCAACATAGACGACAGTGTCGTCAGCAAACAAACGGAACAGATGAGGTTAAACCAGATGGCAGATCATTTATATAGTACAGAAAAAGAGAAGGTCCCAGGACTGAGCCCTGGGGAACCCCAGACGCCACAGGAACATAGCCAGATTTTTCTCCCTCTAGGACAACTACTTGAGTTATATTGTAAAGAAAACAATTGATCCAGTTGTGTGTTTGACCAATTATGCCGTAATGTTTGAGTTTGTGTAACAGAAGAGAGTGTGAGACCTTATCAAAAGCTTTAGAAAAATCCATAACTAATACATCAGTTTGTTTACCAGATTCAAGATTAGCAGAGATGTTATCAGTAAATTCCAAAAGCTGAGACTCACCGTGGAGCGGCCTCTTCGAAAACCATCTTGGTGACTGTAGAAAATATTGTTTGTTTTGCATCTCTATCTCGAATTCGAGTCGTTTCTTTCACTCACTTACATCTCTGTTAACCGTTTAAATATACATTTGTAGTCTGCATTATAATTAGCATCTGATCATGTGTCATTTGGTCATGTGTCTTTAAGCCGTACAATAACTACCTGCACTGTAGTCATAAATAACCTTGCTACTATCGCGGTGGTTACAATACCACACACGAAAAGAACACTTATCATTTTGACAGAGACTTCCACCTAAAGGTCTACCTATATCTACCACATCTACATCTACCCAGGAGACGGGGGTGCTCCGATCAACGGAGGAAATTCCTAACAACAACAAATGGCGGCATTGGCAACTCTACCCAGAGTTGTCGTTCCTTACACTAGATAGTGGTAAAGAGGAAGAATCTTCAGTTATATTCTTTTCAGCACGTAATGACAGGTCTCCATTCAGGTTATAATCTCAAATGTGCTGGTATTAAGAAGTGTGGCACATCGATAGGATCACGGTCGCCTTCCCTTTAGCTCAGTGGTAGAGCGTCCGACCAGGAAGTAGGATCGCGGGTTCGATCCCCGGTTGAACCACACTACTCTCTTTCCTGTTACAGAAGTAAAACGAGCTGCATTTATGGCGGGTTCCAATAATTATAAATGTACACATATTTTGGAAATTTATAGCTAGTGGATGTTTTCTGGAATTGGTCGAGTCGATAACGATATTGAGATAGAGATAGTAATAACTGTGAGCGGCGAGTACTTGTTGTGGTCTTTTGTCGTCAGTAAAAACGTTTATTTACTTGATCGAGTGATTATGGAGAACGTACCAGTCCATTAATTGACGGCCGTATGCAATGAAAGCAAATCAGGTTTTACAAAATTAATTATTTAACATTAACGGTTCCTTTTTCTCTCTCGATATTTTGTATTCAATACATCCATGAACATTTGTTTTATCTGTCACCAGAATGTATACAAATGAAAACACATGCAGTTAATTAAACGTCACTTTAAAGTATTTTATTACCCAAGAATATTTCATATCAAATAAATGAGTCCCCTCTTATCACAAAATCATCTCAGAATATTCGTCACTCTAAGTGATCCTGATGGTAAATAAGGTGAAAAGAAGACGTGTCCCTAGTCTTACATATTACACTTACATAGCACAAACGTCAATGTGGCGTGTCCCTAGTCTTACATATTACACTTACATACCACAAACGTCAATGTGACGTGTCCCTAGTCTTACATATAAAACTTACATACCACAAACGTCAATGTGACGTGTCACTAGTCTTACATGTAAAACTTACATACCACACATACCACAAACGTCAATGTGACGTGTCCCTCGTCTTACATATAAAACTTACATACCACAAACGTCAATGTGACGTGTCCCTCGTCTTACATATAAAACTAACATACCACAAAGGTCAATGTGGCGTGTCCCTAGTCTTACATATACAACTTACATACCACAAACGTCAATGTGACGTGTCCCTAGTTTTACATATAAAACTTACATACCACAAACGTCTAAGTGACGTGTCCCTAGTCTTACATATATAACTTGCGTACCACAAACGTCAATGTGGCTTGTCACTAGTCTTACATGTTACAATTACATACCACAAACGTCAATGTGACGTGCCCTTGCCTTACCTATAAAACTTACATACCACAAACGTCTAAGTGACGTGTCCCTAGTCTTACATATATACCTTACGTACCACAAACGTCAATGTGGCTTGTCACTAGTCTTACATGTTACACTTACATACCACAAACGTCAACGTGACGTGTCCCTAGTCTTACATATATAACTTACGTACCACAAACGTCAATGTGGCGTGTCACCAGTCTTACATGTTACACTTACATACCACAAACGTCAACGTGACGTGTCCCTAGTCTTACATATTACACTTACATGCCACAAACGTCGATGTGACGTGTCGCTAGTCTTACATATAAAACTTACATACACAAACGTCAATGTGACGTGTCACTAGTCTTACATGTAAAACTTACATACCACACATACCACAAACGTCAATGTGACGTGTCCCTAGTCGTACATATAAAACTTACATACCACAAACGTCTAAGTGACGTGTCCCTAGTCTTACATATATAACTTACGTACCACAAACGTCAATGTGGCTTGTCACTAGTCTTACATGTTACAATTACATACCACAAACGTCAATGTGACGTGCCCTTGCCTTACCTATAAAACTTACATACCACAAACGTCTAAGTGACGTGTCCCTAGTCTTACATATATAACTTGCGTACCACAAACGTCAATGTGGCTTGTCACTAGTCTTACATGTTACAATTACATACCACAAACGTCAATGTGACGTGCCCTTGCCTTACATATCAAACTTACATACCACAAACGTCAATGTGACGTGCCCTTGCCTTACATATCAAACTTACATACCACAAACGTCAATGTGACGCTTGTCACTAGTCTTACATGTTACACTTACATACCACAAACGGCAATGTGACGTGTCCCTAGTCTTACATATATAACTTGCGTACCACAAACGTCAATGTGGCTTGTCACTAGTCTTACATGTTACAATTACATACCACAAACGTCAATGTGACGCTTGTCACTAGTCTTACATGTTACAATTACATACCACAAACGTCAATGTGACGTGCCCTTGCCTTACCTATAAAACTTACATACCACAAACGTCCATGTGGCGTGTCCCTAGTCTTACATATTACACTTACATGCCACAAACGTCGATGTGACGTGTCGCTAGTCTTACATATAAACCTTACATACCACAAAAGTCAATGTGACGTGTCCCTAGTCTTTCATATAACACTTACACACCACAAACGTCAATGTGACGTGTCACTAGTCTTACATGTAAAACTTACATACCACACATACCACAAACGTCAATGTGACGTGGCCCTAGTCTTACATATATAACTTACGTACCACAAACGTCAATGTGGCTTGTCACTAGTCTTACATGTTACACTTACATACCACAAACGTCAATGTGACGT
>NW_018405609.1:0-200 GCF_002113885.1 Mizuhopecten yessoensis
ATAAAAATCTATAGGAAGTGGATATGATACAATTTTCAGATTTTAGGATCTTAAACCAATATTTCACAATTCTAATTTTTCTCATCCAAACTAGAGGTAATCGTCCCAATTCAAGATATTATCATATACCATGTTGTTATTGGCCGATTTCTCCGCTTTTAGTAATTTCTTACAAAAATGTAAATGTACATGTTCAATCT
>NW_018405609.1:2077-39063 GCF_002113885.1 Mizuhopecten yessoensis
AACAGATTCATGTAGCAATACGATGTATAAGGTAAAAGTCTCGGTAATTTTGGCAGGAAACCTACCAAACAATCGGAATTTCACAGATACCTGTTCAGTAAGACGAGCCTTCTGAGGCAAACTGCTTATTCTGGAAACAAAACATGTCCTAGAAATGTGGTGATTTTACGAAAGTATCGGAGTAGGTTGTCGGAGCAGCCGAATGACTTTCCGCTATCTTGTAGCCTCTAGTCCCTATGGCGATTCCTTATTCATTCCCGTGACATATCTGGTGATTTTTACATTGAAATCCGGTTTTACATAGGTTCTATAATACAATGTTTCTGATTTTTGTAGTAAAATCGTAACGGCTCGACCTACTCTGACAAAGGGATGATATTCCAAGTCGACTTAAAAATGGGGTAGTTGTTTACTGGTAAGTGAGACACACTCACGGACTTACAGAATACATGAGCACTGTGTACTGACTGCACACATACAATAAGGAATGCGACGCTATAGGCACGCTATTTAAAGGCAGAGGAGGGATGGGGTCTTGAGTACCAAGATAAGGTATACTATACATCAAGGCGATTTGACTAAGGGTAAATGAGTAAACCTAGGATACGGGACTGTAACCTTTAACACAGGGGTCTGACCTTGAGTGAAGAGATGTGACTAAGGGTAGAGGAGTAAAGCTAGGATACGAGAAAGTGACCTTTAAAACAGGGATGTGACCTTGAGTAATGGATGTGACTAAGGATACAGGTGTTAACAACGGATACAGGAATGTGACCTTTAATAAAGGGGTGAGACCTTTAATACAGGGGTGTAACTAAGGGTAACCTAGAAAACGGGACTGTGACCTTTAATATAGGAGTGTGACCTTGAGTAAAAGATATAACTAAGGGTAGAGGAGTAAACCTAGAATACGGAAAAGTGAACCTAAATACAGGGGTAAATGCATGTATGCATGTGTGTTTGTATGTGTGTTTGTGTACTTGTGTGTTTATATTACTATGTAAAATATATATATATATGTTTCTGTCTATGAATAAAAAAAATAACCTAATGCAGATATTTTGAAATCCTGTGTGCATATTACAGACAGGGAATTAAAAAACACACCAAAAAAGACAGGCGCGTAGCTGCATATACGCTAGTACGCAGGTGAAACCGTCAAAATTCAAACAGAAAAACAAAACAAAACTAAAAGACTGTTTGCTGCACTTCCATGGCCCTTGCAAACTCCCTGCCATGGACCCACTCCTTAATTTCTTCATTCCATAAAAGAGCTAGCTTTATCTCTAAAAACGGACAAGTCACAAACAATAAGATATATGCCTATTTGATATGCGACCGAGTGTAATGCAATGTACACTAGATTTTCTCTATCCTATACAAACAGAAATAAAGGATATTGGTCACAATACCAGACATGAACTCATTCCACGCATTTGATTGAGCACCGAGGTCAAGATGATAAGTAGAACATAGATAGCATTGGGTGTTTTTGTTCGGAAACGTCACATCCTTTTTAAACCTGTGTTTTACCTGCCTTACTAACTAGAATTAAGGAAGTGGTGTTTCATTCTGTGATGCGCATCGTTAAAAAGTAAAAGAAATTAATTATACATTTTGTATTAAGTATTTTTATAACTGACCATTTGCAACCGAAATATAAATGTACGTTGCCTTATTTTCATAGGTTTCCGTAAACAACAAGAACGAAATTCTCTAAACAAGTCATATGAGGTATATTGCTGTGTATATATAAACCATATATGAATCGACGTAACAAATATTTTCTTTTACTGTTTCGTTTGTGTATTAATTATATAGTCGCAAAATAATACTCACTAGTTGTTTAATTGCAAAGGTGAGAGAGCCAAAATATATAATACGATTTCGGCTTGATTTAGACTATGCTAAAAAATAAGTGATCAGCTGTAGCGTCATAAAGGATGAATTTCACATCTTCGCTTGCTGGAACGATTAAACTGTAGATAATGATTACAAATTCATTTGTAGAATTCTTGTTATGAAATGAGGTGTATTGATACGTCGTAATATTTGTCAACGGAAAGGAAAAATGAGAAAACGAGTCTTTTTGCCGAGGGGATCATACAGTACTTAAATCCACAAGCTAATGCTTAACAAATCTGTTTGAAGTTGTGTCCTCCACTTTTAAACGAAAATGTGTATATCACCAGTGTCCTCAAACAACAAACCCCTTTGAAACTGTTCTCATTGTGATGATGTACAGTGATCAAATTACCCAATTATATATTTGGTGTACATTTATAGAACTAAATATGGATAAGTACTTAAGTTTTAACCTGGAAATCTAAATATATATATATCTGTTTTGAAATATTTTAAGACGTTCCTTATACCATACGCACAATAACATTCAAGTTTTCATTTCCATGTATACTCGAGAATGGTTGTTTATTATCATTCGTTTTTCCTCCGAAAGATGGATATCCATGAAACTGTTTTATCGAAGAATGAGACCAATCATTTAGGGATAATATTACACTATTTGAGATTTGAGATTTATGCATAGTAGTTATACTGCCGTAAACGGAGTTTTACTTGCGATGGTAAGTGGGGTATAATCACCATTTTCCGACGTAAATCCAACATAGGTCAGTCATCTCTATTTTGATTCTTACCAGCTCAACATAATTACCTAAAATATTGAACAATTGCGGCAGACATGATTAAGCGTCATACTATTGCTATCTCACAAATCAATATTCCCTTACCTGTAAAAGTGTTCGCATAATTATGAAATATTATTAAGTACAGCAAACAGCTGAACGCCATTTTCAGTTCCTTCAACAACTTTACCGTCTTCTCGTGCAGTGAGGTATATGTAGAGATATAAAGAGATTTACCAGGTGTCGATGATAAAACAATGTAAAGACATCTAAGAGAACGTTACAAGACTTACATTTAACTCATCAATCGTGCTTTCTCTTAACTATCGTTACACGTTTGGATGTTCCTTGTTGGGGAGAGTTCATGACTGTCTTCCTACCTAACCAAGATTGGCAGCACAAACTGACTAAAGCCTGACTGAACGTCGATATCGGGTAACGGCCTCATGCTGTGATTTTGTTCAATAACTGGATTTTTGTCGTGTCAAACACAGGTCACATCGTTAACGTATTGTTTTTTTTAAAGATTCGAATTGATACACATTGTTAAGTATTGCGCAGTACATATCTCACCAGTTTGAATGGCGACATGAATTGTACTATGGTACACTTAAGTAAGTATAGATTTTGCATAATTGAATGTCGTTGCCATTTTACAGATCCCTCGTGAGTTGTGTTACCACCTTTTAGTATAACTACCTCCACTGGGTGTTCCTCTTTGAATATTGCTAAATCCTCTGAGTTTTGTAAATCCATTTTGTTCTGATACCTACCCTAAGAGTTGTTGGCTACTCTGACACCAACCATGTGCCGTTACCTTCCCATGTGTTGCTGTACTATTTAATTGTTATTACCTCCCGTGGGTTATTTCCTCTCCTTAAGTTCTTTTCCTTCCTAGAATGTTACTACTTCCTCTGAGTTTTCTCTACCATATGCGTTAGGGTGTTTTCTCTCTCTGGGTGTTGTTACTTGATATAAGTATACGTTTCTCCCCTGAGAGTTGCTGCCTCTCCTGAGTGAAAGCAACTTTACTGACTGCTATTATAATATTTCCACGTTTTCTTTTCGATCCGAGTGATGTTGCCTCACATCAATGTCGTTTCATCCCCTGAGTGATGTAACCACTCCCGAGTGTTGATCCCCTCCTCTCGAGGCACATTAATGGTAGCATTATAGCAGATAGCTAAAAACGTTGTATGCATCGTAAGGCACAGGCTTAATAGAATAAACGGACACGTCACAAGTAGATGAGATATATTTGACATATTGCCAAGTGAAATACAATGAAGCCATTCTTTATACTTATTATATACATACAGACCAAATGATATCGGCCACAAAACCAGAGAGGACTGAATGGAATACATTGGCCCGAGAACTAATTATAATACCATGCACTTTAACAAATATAGATGGTCGATTATCAGTGATCGCTTTTGTGTGGTATACCTGATAGTTAGCATTGGATTTTCTTTAGCTTTTCTTACACTAACAATTTTTTTTATAGAAAGACAAATTGAATATGTTACCGCTTTTATATGGTTATTTTGTATATTTAAAACTCATCGATGCTATTTAATGTCAAATGAATGAAATTGTGTTTATAAAATGTTCTGAAATATATTTAGATTTACAGCGAAAGCGGAAAGGGCCCGTAACCTTCTTTATAACGTTGAAAAACCAGAATCAATGTTTATATGAAAACACAACCGGAAGTGAGTAGTCACCAAAGCAACAAGAAAGACATAATACAATCTCACAAGAAACTGGAGGAAAAGTAATATTCTCTAGAAAGATAAACGTTACCGATTCCTCATGTGGTACACGTTAATCTGCATACTGTCAACTCAAGGAAATTATTCCTTCACCAACAATCTAGAATAGTCCTCAAGTCGTTACTCGTGGAATCGTGTTGATGTATATCCGGTCATGCTGGCAACCGTACAATGTGTTAAATATAGAATCATCAGAGTCTAAACTGTCCATGCGTATACAAATATCCTACAAATACATCACAAGATGTTCACGTGATAATGAGTAACCTATGACCTCATTTCGTAGTAAGTTATAATAAGGGTATGTTTTACAATTATCAAAAATGATTAGAGAAATTTAACATTAATACAAATTTTCTTACATACCCAGAAATCATTTACTATATAAAAAAATACCGCAGAAAGAAATTCCTTTTATAAATATATACTATCCATATATACCTATTAAATTGGAAATATTTTTCACAAACCAAATAGATTTTTTTTTTATGAAGTATTTTGCTAAAACAATTTTAACCCCACTTCAAAAAAGAAATGGGATAGATTTTTAATTTTATGAATAAAATATGAAGACAAATATATATCTTTCCCTTTAAAGTTACCCGAGATACAAAATTGCAATGGCTTCAGTTAATAATTAATACTCTTATCTTCTCTTATCTATTAATTCATATATCCGTTATGTTTTCAATATAAAGCTGAAAATGAAAAAAATAGTCTATGCATTTTGGGAATGTAAAAGAGCACAAATGTTCTTAGCAGATTTCGAATTTCCATTAGATTTGCTTTTTACGCCATTTGCTTTTAATAAAGAATCTTTTATCTTTGGTCTCTATAATGGGAAACAATGTAGGTAACCATGTTATTCTAATTAAATGGCTATATATATATGTATATATAAGGCTAGATGTCTGCAGACTCACTAATCAATTACAGCTCTAAAAAAAACAAATAAATAAATAATACTCAAAAATATACTGCTACAGGTAAAGGTGATAATTATCTGAATAATTAGAATGGGATACATTATTACATTCTCCCTAGCAAAAAAATACTAACAACATAAAATAGCATATTGTTGTAATCCATGGTACATGTAATAATTGTAAATATAAGTCATTTCACACTCGTGTTATAAACCTGCAATAATAGTAGACCGTTTTCCAATGTCCTTCCTTCCTTTTTCTTCATATGCTCTTTCTTTTTCCTTATGTTTCGTTTCTTTCAGCTTAAAACAGTACATAACGTTAAATTCAATGTTAAAAACGTTCCCTTCGAAATAACATTTTTAGGGGTTTTGCTTTATTATCATATACTTTACGCGTTTTCCCTTTTGTTTGCGATGTTGATTTTAATATAATTCAATAACAGTTTCAATAAGGTACATAAAGGCAAAGTATGAATTATTGAAGGAATTTAAACTAGTGAGCCAGCTGATTTTAATATATCTTAAATGATGATAGTGTTATATATTGTTACCATAATTTTGAAAATAAAACGATACAAAAACAAGAGGACCGCGGGATGGAACAATATACGCCCGTCGAATGCCATAAAGTGTTATATACTTTCTTACATTGAAATAAGATCTGTATCATTATAAGAGTTGTTAGCTGACATCCTACAAAAAAATAGGAGAAAATCTCCGGACAAAAAAATCAAATACTGAAATGAACAAAGATTAATAACTTTTGCAAAAATCGTCGAATCAACATTCTATGAAGGGATACACGGTTTCATATCATGATGATAATGCATACCAAGTTTCAAAGAGATCCGTTGAAAAAAGTAGGAGAAGATTGCCAGACAAAAATCGAATACTGAAATAAAGAAAGGGCAATAACGTTTGCAAAAATTGATGAATAAAAATTATTTTCTTGGAAACACAACAACATATCATGATTATTTAGCCAACTAAGTTTCAAAGAAATCCGTCAAAAAATCTAGGAAGGACATTGCCGGACAAAAATTCAAATACTTAAATGAGCAAAGGGCAATCACTTTTGCAAAAATTGTCAAATCAAAATTCCTTTTAGGGAGACACAACTTCTTATTATCATGATTATAATGTATACCAAGTTTCAAAGAGATCCGTTGAAAAATGTAGGAGGGCATTGCCGGACAAAAAATCAAATACTGAAATGAACAAAGGGCAATTACTTTTACACAAAATGTCGAATCAAAATTCTTTGTAAGAAAACACAACAACACATCATGATCATTTAGCCTACTAAGTTTCAAAGAAATCCGTCAAAAATGTAGGAGGACATTGCCGGACAAAAAATCAAATACTGAAATGAACAAAGGGCAATTACTTTTACAAAAATTGTCAAATCAAAATTCTGTTGAGGGGGACACAACTTCATATTATGATTATATTAGTTTCAAAGAAATCGGTCGAAAAATGTAGGAGATTGCCGGACAAGCAAACGTTAACGCCGGACGGACGGACACACCCATACAATAATACTCCCGTCAAATTTGACGGGCGTATAACAAGAAGCCCAATGGGCCTGCATCGCTCATCTGGTATTAATCTCACACTTGTAATCTTAAAAGTGGACTTAAATACAGCTACAAGCAAAATATCAGTGTTTGATTCAAAAGAACCTATTAAAATATTTTAACATATGACGCCTGTGACCTTGAATGTCAAACAAGGACATTAGGTTGAACAGAGTTGTTAGTCTTCTAACCCAGCATGCTTCTGGCAAAATATCATTACCCTGACCCTTTTGGTTATACAGAACAGAGTATTTAAAGATTTAAACATATATTGACCACTGTGACCTTGAATATGGGCGAAGGTCATTCACTTGGTAGTCCTTCATCACCCTTGGCCTTTTGCTTATTTAGAAGAGGTCGTTTAAAGGTTTTTAACATATTTGACCCCTGTGACCTTGAATATATGTCAAAGTCATTCATTTGAACAAACTTGGTAGTCCTTCATCCCAGCAAGATACTGGCATTATCCTAGGTCTCTTGGTAATTCAGAAGTAGTTGTTTAACGGTTTAAAACAATTTACCCCTGTGAACTTGAAAAAGATGAAGGTCATTTATTTGAACAAACTTGGTAGTATAGTATACCTTATCGCTTCACAATTGAAGCTTATAAACATAGACACTCATATTGCCATAATTTTCCAAGTTGTTTTCATTGAATACTAAACCATAGAAAGAAATTGTTTACGTTATCGCAGAACATTGCTAAGCACAGGGGCCTAACTCCACTATTGGAATGTGTATGTTAACTTCCGCATTCGTTACACTCTTTGTTTTAATGGAAATTTGTTTTGACATCCCTGAAATACAAAACAACAGTTTAGGAAAAAAAGTTATACAACACATTTATTAGAAATTGAAAAAGAGGGGAAGACGAGTATGGGAAATGTCAAGTGAGTCAAGTGAATCTAGTAGTGATCAAAATGGAAAAGAATCCATTCCATACAAGGACTGTGACTTATTTTCTCAACATCACGATGGTGAAGTGTGTGTGCCATGTGGGGGCAATGAGGGACACTTCTCAAGATGGGTAGGTTGCGAGAAGTGTCCAAAGGTCATGGTGCAAAGCATGATTTATGTATTTAAATTGCCCTTCATTTAAATACAATAAAATATTTCATTGAACAAATGGTATACATGTTAAATAACCTGGTAACAACAATGACAATTCAAATGTACATAAAATGGTATGACTTACCTTTGATTGACTCCGATTAAAAAATGTCCCGCCTTGAACTTCCAAAGACCATGTGTAAATGAACAAGAAGTAGATATGCAACAAATGCATCATCGGTGATTGTATTTATTTGATTTAAAGGTTCTCAACTGAACCAAAACACTCTTGGTAACACCAGTGACAAAAAAATAATATAAAAAAATGGATAGGTAAACATTTTCTTGAAAAAGCCTTCAAACATTAATTTGGCCACAAATTATTTATTTATCAAAGGTATTGGTAATTGTCGACAAAACTATCGCAATATTTAGTACAATATCTCATTCAAAGATTTAAATATGTTTACTAAATCCCTAATTGTTATTTTAATCTCAAAACTTTTACATTATGTCATGTAAAATGTACCGAAAGTTACGTCAAACTTGTCGGACAGCGATTTGGAACTTTTCTGATAATGACTAATACACTATGGCTTTATATACATTCTCTGGTTACAATATTGATATATATATTACTCCCGTTGTATTATGTGACCTCTACACCAAATCTAGTCAAAAAGTGTAGGTGTTAATAAGTTTCAATGAGATTTATTTAATTATCCACTCAGACAGAATACTCCATAAATAGAGTGGCGGTCACGTAATGGCAATTACACTTCTGTTTTAGTAGGGTTTTGTTTACAAATCAATGTAACTTAGATATCTAACATGTTTTTAAAAAGTTGAGGTGTGTTGAATAAAATGCCCTAATAGGATTTATTTATATGCTTTATTGCATAACTGGTACATCATTCACCGATTATAAAACCGTCGACCGAGTAGATGTGCATGTTGTTTTTTTTATCCTGTAACAACTGTAAAATTGTGTGGTATTTAACTGCTATACGTAAGCGTATGTATTTACAGCTACCTGTTTGTTATAACATGTCACGCAAGTGACAAAATGTGGAAGAAAAAGATCTCAAGAAAACTAGATAAATGTTTAATCTGTAATGTGATGGCAATACTTGCGGCCCTAACAGATGCCATGTCGCAAATCTTTCTTGAAAATGAATATGGAATAATTCAAAGTTAATTTACATATTATACCGATAAACATCCTCAGTGCATGCATGCACACTCGATTAGTATCTATCAATATATTCTTATCTATCACTACTCTTTTCGGCAAAAAGTAATCACTTGGTATAGTCAGTAAGGAAACACCTATTTCGGGTCAACTAAATATGCACTGCACCATATGGTTATTCGTACATGTACAAACAAAATATCAAAAGAATGAAAATACCAATCATGCCAGCAGTTTTCTGAAACATACATACAGGACCTTACAAGAGTTTCCATTACATATAAGATTTATGAAACGAGTCTAAAAAAGGTTTTCAATTTAGCGAGCATCTGGCGAGTTTCGAGATTCATAAATTTCATATGAAATGAAAACGAGTGTAAGATCCTTTTTATCACATAATCAAGATTTGTGGCATTTGGTTCGTGTAAAACGACAATTTTCATGCAACCTTGAAATGTAAAAAGCCGCCATTTTGATTCTAGTGCGTAAGTCTGTGACGTCATATACTTGTCCTAGGCGTGACGTCACAATTGAAACAATTGAAATTTACAACCAATCCCAGGGCTGATAGGTCATATAACACGGGTTAATACGCAAAAAATATGACATGGGTATATTCACTAGAAAGCACAGTACATTATGTGATAAATAAAACGTAGCAAAATATGACAAGTGTCTACGAAACTATTTTATAACATTACATATTAACAACTTTTGGCTAAAACAATAACCCAAACTTCAAGGTTAAGACATGTATGTACGGGGTCTGGGAAAGGACACTGTGAAAACCCCCACAAAAAACCAAGATCTCGGTTTATTAATCCGGGATCTGAAAAAAATGACAAATTATAATATCGGAATTTTTTTTCACCCTGTCTCTTCCCGGACATTATCATTTGAAAAACATATTAATCTGTAAATATAGGTATACCTGTTGTGCTAACAATTTATACTTATATTTCCTTATCAGATGTTTTGACTGGTCAATATATCCGTGGTAACTCTCGATTAGTCGAAGGCAAATAATTGCGCTGGAGTATATAACTAGGATTTCTCGTTTGGGTGTACATTTAGTTATTTTTATTTTTATGAGTGTCCTGTTAGACTTCTGTTGTAATGCAATATGTTGCTTAGTCTTATGTTTAATGTTTATAGTTTAAGTTCACATTTCCAGTAAAAATGACGCAATATGATAAAAAAAAATCGAAATAAAACCCTGGGACTGACACCCAACATACCTAAAGACAGTGATTGTTACATTGTCTACAGGAATTATGTCTATAACTTTACCATGTAGCCTGTTAAAACATAATGCGTTGTCCGTATACTGTTCCTTTTCTGTAATCATGCCATATTCTACCAAAAAGACCTTTCTTATCTTAACCTGTTTATATTTGATACATGTACCTAGCTGGAGCCAATCTAATGTAATTACTATGAATCTCTAAATGTTAAATGCTTACATCGTGGAAATCAATCCGATTTATGATAGTACTACACGCATAAACGCCAGCCAGCTAAAATTAGCTCAAAACTTTCTTATATATTATGTAATTGTTCAAACAGGATCATATTGAGATGAAACATGAAAAACAATTATGAAAGTCAGGTCAATAGCACGTTTGCTTTACCGCGCACGTGAAGGATAATTAGATAAGATCTATCACTTAGTCATTAAAATTATGCAAAAATGCCGACAATAAAACAGCATTAAAGCATTTCTGATATGACGTCACTTGTTATCACAGTACCACGTGCATATACTGGAGTGCTCTCCCATGGCTAATGTTTTAGGTTATAATAAACATTGTAGGCAAAGTCGAATATTTCAAATGTTCAGATTATCAGCATAGCTGAGAGTAGTCGGAAACAGACAACCAACGGAACAAAAAAACTGCAAAAACAGTTGTTTTGCTATCGAGCAAACCCTACACTGCGTTTAAAGGAAATAACTAGTTATCGTAGATCAAAATTTCTTACTTTGCTAATATTAACAATTAATGTTTCTGAGGGAACTTCAGGAAAGGGGCACAGCATCTTTGAAGAGGATCGGTTTGCAAAGAAGTCCTGGTATCCCATCAGCATCACTGTCCCGATGTGCTTGTAGGACAAGCTTCCGATGTAAGGTTCACGAACAGACGAACTGCTAACAAGCGAGTAAAGCTGTGTTAATAAATCCATCATACGGGGATGTAAACTGTCTCTATCAGCATCTCGATCGCTTTGGATTTCTAGTTGGATGTTTAGATGCGCCAACATAATATTGGGTTCAATAAATACACGATTGGTTGACACGCCATTTGCTTCCATATGTGACATTACGAACAGTAGGACATGGTCGAGGTAACATGTCGAATGCAATTTCGACAATGTCAGGCCGATACAACGCTCCCGTTTTAGCATCGGCATCACAGTGTCCAAAATTGTTTTCACAAGGACAAAGTCCTTTTTCAGATATTGCTCAAAAGCATCAAATGCCCTGATGTTTGCTATTTGATCGATATCGGCTTTGTTTGCCTCTTCTTTCTGCGAATGTAAACTTTCTGTGCATTGTCGAAACTGACAAAACCCTGAGTTGATATATATTTCCTGAGATAGTGCGTGAATTTGTGGTGCAAGCATAGGTATTATTCTTTTGACTAACACGTCACAAAGCTTGCTGTCCTCCTGACCATCTAGTAGGATGTTTTCCAGTGCACGTACACATGTTTTCAGGGTACCTTTTGTGTGGTTTTCGAGAAGCGAGTGACTCGTCATACTGTGAAGACGTGTCAGGTAGCCGCTGATGTAGCCTTCTTTAACACCCTGTTCTGTCTTGATTTTCAGTGCCCCATCTATTTCCCGTATCCAGTTTTTCATGACAAGAGTTTCGTCTACACCGAGATCGAAGGATATTGTCGTCTTAATCATTCCCACCATTTCCTTTTTCATCGTGAAGAATCTTTTCCGCAGCATCGTTACTCTGTCGACATCCATTTTGTCAAACGGGAAAATATTGCAATCTGGGAGGAAGAATTGTTTGATATTTTTCTCGGTCAGGCATTTTTCCATATCTTCAAGAAGCTCTATTATGAAGGCTAGTGGTTTGATGTTATCCCAGTTTTCGGGTGTTTTAGATTCACATTTCCAAAACAGCAGTGTTTTCAGGTGATAGGAGGAGAATATGTCAAGATCATCCAAAAAACACTTGAAGACAAACTTCACAAGTCCAAAAAGGTGGCGAATTCTCGGCTTGCACTCTGCGATGCGATCAAAACATGCCTTTTCTACAAAGACAAATGATAATCTCCACTCCATGTCCGACTTCGGGGACCTGCGGTTGCCAGTTGGGACCACATAGAGAGGCACTGTATCCACTATTTTCTTTTTCCACTTGCTACAGAACATAGGATTAACCGGATTCCTCGACACCCATAGCATTGCTTCTTGTGTCCATGTGGTCAGCTTGAGACACGGGACAGCATCGGTTTCGTTTTTTGCTCCCTGAACTGCAATACTGGGACTCGATTTTTTCTGTGAGCCTTGCTTAGTTTGAAATCCACACTCCTTCACAACGTTTTCTTTGAAAATATTGGGTAAAAGTATGTGATCATCGTTTGAAGTTTCAAGCGATCGTGTAAAAGCCTTTTCAAATATCGGTTTATATTGGTCGTGTGATGCCAAGAACGTTTTCAATGATGACGGCGCATACAAAACACCGTAAGCGTTTCTTGCATCTTCACATTCGCAACTTGATTTGAAATACATATTTGAAGTCTCTGATTTTGATGCGTCAATGTGAACACCCGATACTTCAAATTTATAGTCCACATCACTTGCACCGTTCGGTGGGAGCATGCGCAATTGTCGTTCGACACGGCTTCCGGCTCGATGATGAAGGACGATGGTCAATGGACGTAATGCCCTCCATATTACATGGTGTATAATACGTATGTTGTATACGTCCTGTTGATATTTGTCCAGAATACGCAGATATTCCTCACATATTCTGTTAAGATTTTGCTCATTTTCTGTTGAAAGTACTGGTGGCATATTACTGAAAGAGTATATATGAACAAATTACATTTTGATAGTTTCCGTTTTATTTTCTGCTGTTTTATACTCAATAGCCATACAAGCTTTAAAGAAAGACTCAGAAGATTTTCAATATTCTTATTCAAAACAGAAGTGTTGATACTTTCGATTTAATGAAGTAGCAATTATTTTAGTATCGTTTCCACTTGAAAACTTGTATGAATTAAAAAAAAAATCAAAATCAAAAGAACATGAAGAACTTTCATTAAATGTTTTGCCGCGCAATAGAAAAAGTAAGATTACACAGCATTAATATTTTTTCGCCAGACACAACGGATATCATGTTATAACTACATGTATTTTACCCGTACTATATTCAACATGCTTAGATTATTCTGATTGTATAAAAGTTATATCTCCTCAAAATTTACTCATGTTTTAAATCAAATCAATGCACAAATGCATTTTAAACTCTTATATTTTATCATCGTGTTACAATCAGTCAACGAAGGCAGAATCAAGTTATATTTTTTATAGGTCACACGAAGCCTTGTTGGCATTCTTATTTTTAAGTGTCTGGTCGACTATTTAACATCTGGTGATGCATTCCGAATTTTAACCTTTGCGAAACCTGAACAAGCAGCTATACATTAACAAAGAAATCTCCGAAAGTAGCTTTCAGGTTTCTAAGCACCAGGGTTTTGGCTGTAAGGAAAGAAGTGGATACAGGTAGCAGAGTAAAGTAGAAATGGCCTGATCCTAAAAATAAAGGGCATGTCTCAGATAAACATGGATAGTGGATTAACCCTGCAAAACACACCTACATATATATCATTAAATTTTGGGAAAAAGAAAGCGATGTATAAGGTAGCAGTGTACAGTAGCACATATTGATGATATTTTTGTACAATGAATAACCCCTGTAATATAACATGTATCAAAATTTAAAAAAGACATCAGCACTTAAATTGGCATATACATGATGAAGTGGACTATGTGGGTTTCATAATTTAAAACAAAAGCGAATTTGGTTTGAGACTGCAGTTTCGGCTATTTACAAATCTGTGTCTACACAACAAAAGCTAGCTTTTCATGTAGTCTATTTTTATACCAAGCACATATGTAAATATTGTGAAAAAATCCAGTTGAACGACCTATGCTAAAACGTGAGTATTTCTGTTACCGAGTAGGTGATATTTGAATTAAGACAGGTTTTAGGAAAAAAAATATTTCTTGCGTGGGTCAAATTTTGGGGTTAAAATCCCAAATGTGAGGAAAACGTTTTCTGAGAAAAAAACAATCTTCTAAAGAAATGTATTCAAAATGTAATTTATAAATAAATATATATATATATATATATATATATAGTAGATAATAAATAAATAAGTCATTGCGAAGGAAAATATAGAATAAAAACAAATTTTTCAGATCGTCCGCATATCACTGCTACCTTATACATCGCTTTCTTTTTCCCTTTTTCCTTTAATAGTGACCGAGTAATATGAATTTTCCTGACAAGTGATTTTTGACCAATTCTGCTCTCAAACAAAGGGAGTTCATCTGAAAAATGAAATCTTGAATAGATTTGTAGTTTTCATGAATGGAATTTCATTTTGGGTGAAATATGATACTTTGAGATCATGTGCACACGAAAAAACAGAACAGTACAGCGAGACTATTATGTTTTTGTCTTGTATGATGACGTCATAGTTACTGTGATGTCATCAAACTATGATGTCATCAATGGGCCATCTATGATATCATCAAGGCTCACTGATGTCAAAATGATCACCAGGAAACCCATCACAACAAGCAACTAGCGACAGACACACTTTCCGTAGCCTATGAACAGCATCAAAATGTCATATATTCTGAAACATTTGACAAGTGACACCATAGCAACCGTTGTTTACTTTCCTCGCCTAGAAATGATTTAATTTTGGTACATGTAAAATTACAGTGGTTATTCATTGTACAAAAATATCACCCATGGCCACCATATGCTACGGTTCACTTTTACAACAATATAATACATCGATATGTACAATAACTGGTTACAGGTATGGACAGTATACACCTAAACAGTAATATGCAACAAAAAGCCACCAGTCTGCTACAAGATCAATCGATTGATTGAAAATACTTCAGAACCAACACAACTACGTTTTACAATACTAATAAGACATGTATGCGTCCGCTTGAAATTCCATAGGTATGATTATTTTTAGCTATAATACACTACCGTTCAATAGTATATTTTTGTTTCGAAATTTGCATATTGGAATGGCAATAGGCCTAGGCAATAAAAATGGCTATGCTAAATGTGTAATACGAAAGACCTTAGTTAAATGTGTCTTTCTTTGTAACATAGTACATATTTATGTTATGACAATTAACAAATAAATAATGTTTAACACAATTACCTTAAGTGATCCCAGCTAGTACGTACACATATCGTCAATTCATTAAAAACAGTGGACACATGAGATCAGTATAAAACGCCTGTCAGTGCAGATCCATATCTAAGTCATTGTAAGCACCTAGTACACGTCACATCCAGCTAGACAACAATAAACTACATGTAGTCTCCAATGTTAATAGAACTATTTTCGGAGAACCGTTTTGTTTGATAAACTTTGAACCCAATTATATGCCAAAAAATTACTTTAAATATTTGTTGATTTGTATACCTTTTGTCTTTTAGCGATCCTCTGGTTTAATACGAGTGACTATGCAATAATTCGATATATGTCAAGTCTGCTTACTGCCGCTTATCGATTTTCTGCTAACGCATATATGCATAAACACAATTGTAATTTAAAATAAACAATGGAACAAAACGAAACTCGATAAACAAAACAGTCAGTACCGTTAAGTCTACACGATACAGGTAGTATTTTCGAAACCCCTGGCCGATTGACAGCAATATTTTGTTATTTACAGCGCTTCATTATTAAGTGTTTTATTTCATACTACAACGGTGATTGTGGGGGAAACTACTGTGTTGTCAGTATTAAATGAACAAATACATGGTTGTAGGCGGTAGTATTAAATCTTTCCGTTCGAACTCGATAAGTTCAAATATTATAAGCACAAGTTAAATCCTAAAGTGCAGTTTTCAACAGATAATGACCCTCTGTCATCCATGTTTTACATATTTTCTATATATTTGTCAGTCTTTCTTTGATTTTATTTATTTATTTATTTGTTTGTTTATTTAATTATTTATCTATTTATTTGTTTATAGGGGTGAATGAATTTAAAGAAACCATAACTTAATATGTATGTTTATAGAAGTCAAGCTTTTTATGTAGAACGTGGTTTGCTTTTTTGTTTGATTCAGAAACCCGTGATCAGGACATTAAACGGAAGAAACGTTACAATTCAATTACATTTGTGAAGAGTATCTGTGGATTCCAGACAATTACCAATCAGAGGTATACAACATACGAATGATTCACCACGTGCTATGGAGAGAAATGCGTGCACTTTCAATCGTCATCCACCATCGAACAAGAAGTTAAAACGCCAACTGCGCTTGCTACCACAGTTTGTCATCGAATGTCTTTTGGATGAGATAATAGTTCGCCCTCCTACTTCCTGAAAACACTGCTGTATTGGGTGTGTGTTTTGAAACTACCCGAAGAATAGGAAGACGTAGCACCACTCGACATAACATGCCTAGATGAGAAAAAAATATTCCAGATCAAAATATGTTGACGTTTGCATTAAGACGACAACATAGTACAGGTGCTACGGAAAAGATTCGCCGCAATGAAGAACGACATTGTTTTAACAAAGAAAACAGACGTTTTTGGACGCTCTCAAAATAAGTTTTCAGTTATTTTTATGCTCAAAACAAACCTAGCATTTATAACGTCATTTTTGAATATACTTAACCGTGTGTTAAGTTAACAAACACAATTCAGTCAAGTTTAGATAGCATCAGAAACATGTGGGCAATAAAGCCTATTATATTTTCAGGAATTTTGCTGTTTTTCTCTAAAGTGTTTCTTATGTTCCTGTTTGTTTTAATCACACCCACTTCGTGCCCTTTTACTTGCCATTGCATTCCGACTCTGGGTTATTTATTTGCCTGGTGCGTTGACAATTTGAAATTATAAATGCTTCTACATTAATGAAAATACTAGATAATGAGTTGCTGAGTAAGCTGCAAATATAAGAGCAATCACGTTGTCTGAAGATGTTTGCCGACGGAATGAACATACCGCTGCTGGAGACAAGTTTCTCAACCTAAACATGATATTTCCTATATACATACAAAAGGATTTTTTCTAAATTAAGCTGGCACTGCCTGTCCTTCAACCTTTGCAATGATAATGTCGTTGCCAAGTAATTAATCTCACTAGAAGAATAAGAAAATAGTTTTCTGTATGCAGTTTTAAAGGAGAATTCTTGTGAAAGGGGAATAACAGGTGATATATTAAAATAGTATAACGTGTCGTTTTAATTATTATGATATAATATGGTTTGCAGAAAAGCTTTGAAAACATCGCAAGCATTTGGCTGAAGAACCTAGAGCAAAATGGAACGAGTGACCTAGTGGTGATGATCGTTGGAACCAAGTGTGACCTTCCGGGTCGACAGGTTGATTACGTCACGGCGAAGGTAATATTTTTATCTGAAAACCACTGCAGAGTTAAATGGGAAATAGGGTTGGGGGAGGGTGCACCAGAGCCCAATAGGGGCGACACATTTTCATCTTCCGTGGTTCTGATAAGACAGTGTTAACTATAAGAGATGCAGATCAATTTCCATCATTGATTTTAACAAAAACTTATAGACGAAAATATGCCTCTCGCTACCATGACAAAGTCAAACTATTTTAAGGGCCGATTCACAATCAAAGATGGCCACCTATCGTTAGTTTGGCTGAGACATTCGCACCAACTTCCAGCTTGCATTTGGTAACCAAATTTGATGTAATTATTTTGTATGGCCCTGGAGAGATGATGTTAAGTTTGGCTTGTTTCGAAATTTGAAATGACCAAGTCTTCCGAGATTATTTTTATTTATTCGTAATACCACCGAATGACATTTTTCAAAAGTATGTGCATTTATATTTTAGTTTTCATATCAAATATATTTGCAATTCTTTGTTTTGAAAGAAATCCTAGATGCACGATTTTATCTCGTTTTAACGCGCTAATTAACTATTATCCCATGATAATGCGATAAATCATTTACTTTCTCCTTTAAACGCGTTAGCTATCGCGTTAAATAACGCGTTAAAACGAGATAAAAATAGGGTTTTAACTTTTCAAATGTACACTGTTAGGTTTCCTTATGTTTTACAGTACAACACAGAATAAATAATATATTCTTCCTAATAGTATTGTAGATAAATGATGAATTTATGATAATTTAATCCTGCTCCAGCAATGTTATAATAAAATGTAACAATAAAAAAAAAATGGGCGTTTTATGAGATTTTATTGTTCGATGAAAGCTACAAATGTGTTATATTTGCAGAGGTTTGCCGACAGACTGAATGGATATAAGTTCCCTGACAGGATATGGCATTGACCGTGCCATTACGTCTGCTGTTGCCATGGCCTTATATTATTCAAAATGCGTCTTCGATACTTGAAACGGAATATGTCTATGGTAAGAGGAAAACGGACACTGACTGTCAACTCTCCTGATGGCTAGCAAAACGCCACATATCTCCGACAACCACCGTGGCTGGATGTCATTGATACTGTTGGTCCAAATATCAAACAAAAAAATGACTCTGTCAACTGTACTGGCAGTTTAAGCATATAACAACAGCAGTCAAAGTATCTAACAATATTGATACTGACTGTCAGTCGTATGTACAGTTTAAATATCCAACAACATTGACACTGTCAACTTGACGGTCAGTCTAGAGATATAACAACACTGACACTGACTCTCAACAATTTTGACGGTCAATATATCTAACGCCAAGTGATATTGGCTGTCAGATGCACTAAGGATTAAAAGACCGTTAGTCGTATTTATCAGTTTATATATCCAACAACAATGACACTGTCAACTTAACGGTCAGTCTACAGCACCGAAACTATTTACATTATCTATGTATATGGCTATCAAAGTATTATGCTTCAAAATAACTATTAACGAAGTTTTTTATTTGCATTCTTTTATTAAGCGAAGAATTATTATCAGGTTATTGTGAGGGAAATAGGAATTACTTGAAGTCTAAAATTCCTTGAATCGGTTGGCTCCATTAAGACACCATTATATCATCTTGGACCCTGTCGTTCATTCATTACCATGAAAATATTAATATTATTGTGAAAGTAATAGCACATGTGTGTGTTCAAACGCATTTTTTTATGCTATGGTTGTCTTCACCATTTACCACTGTGGCTATATAAGTTGAAGACCGTTCTTGTATCCCTGGTTAAGGATACGATGTCCACTGCACTGAGAATTTTCCTATATACCGTAATCTCCTCTAATTTTCCATTTGGATATTACTTTAGTAGAGTTGGGCCAAAACCCTCTGTTGGCAAGTGAGCTTACTCGGTTAGAGCGATAGTACATCAATCTGCAGGTTTCGAGTTCCGGTCTAGCCCCGATGAGTTTTTTACACTCAAAACACTGTTGTTGATTATGTTTTGTTTATTTCGTCTTTATTATTTCTAATAAAAATACTGCAAGGTATGGTTTTCTTTTCGGAAATGATGTATCAAAGCCATAGGCATGCACGAAAAAAACAGTTTCCAACACTTGTAGCATTTTTTGCAGTGATACGGGGATCCCTATCTCGTAGGATAGTAACTGTGAATGGCGATTTTAGATGACGTGACACTGTCACTGTATCTGTAATATATGTGTTTGAAGTGTTCAGAAGAAACATGTGTTTGTGTTATGGAGTTTGTTAATAAATTGCGTTATTTTATGTACTGTTTATCCCGGGCTTTGCTTGTTTTTCTGGTTAACTGTTCCTTACTATATACTAAACATTATACCTTGATCGTAAGATGTGGATCTTTGATTGGTAGGAATGTCAGTGCGACAGTGTATTCACCGATTCACAGACCACACGCTATCCATTGGGACTGTCTTCAATGCACTGACCGTCAGACAGCTTGACATTAATCTATTAATATATCAGGAGGGAAACAAAAGATGTCGCCTATGTCATAAGACCCATCGAAGATATGTTTACACTAACTGATTATTATACCTACCTAAAAGTGTTCTACAAGATATCAGCAAATCACCTGCTTGGATTCAGGTAACATCGCTCGTGTGAGAAACAGCTTGTTAACTTCATTAAGACATTAGCACTACCACTGGATCGACGGAAGTAGGTAGACGTTCTGATATAAAACGGGAAACAGAAACTGTCAAATTTGAATAAAGGAAAGATTTACATGGCGACCCTTTAAAGTATAAAGAAACTCCAGATATTTCGGAAGTGTTAGCGTCGTATGCTTCATCGACGACACCGGTCATGTAAATATAGATCAAATGCAAGTCATGGCACATCATCACAGCAAGGACAAGGGTAATGCCATCAAAAACAGCGAGGCACGCTAATGATTATAATCTAAACTATCGACCGTTATATGTGTATCACATAAAGATACACGGAAGCACATTTCCAAATGAGATCATGGGGTGACCGAAAACTAGTCAGCAACCTTCATGTTTAGAAACCCATAGCGAAAGTTGGTCCGCCAGCTATCGAAAGTTATGACAGAAATCAATCTATTCGGGGCAAGCTCCTTCCAAGTACCGAATCATCTGTGACATGTAAACATCATTGGCCGGGGAAGTAGGGGTGTAACTATCAGGGAAACATGCACAAATCCGAATTACCCCCAGAAAATAACCTCAAAATTTGCTGGCCTATNGGGGGGGGGGGTAGTTTACTATCCTCAATTAGCATCACTGCTTTGTTGTATCCCAAGGGAAACTTGGATTGCAGAGCTGTTTTAGTCAGCATGGATGTATTATAATGTATAAAAATCAAGTGAAATAAAAATGACCATACCTAAATAAAATGTTATGAAACACGGGATTGATATCCGCCCTATCTAGACAGTGACCTGTGACCTGGTCAGCAGGCTATCTCCTTGTTGTGGTTCCTGGTACTTTTACTTCACATTTGTAAACCAGATATTGTGTTGTTCGTGCGCTGAACATCTCTGTATTCATGCTATGTTATAACATATACACCGATATTTGAAGCTTTCAATTATTAATACATAGATTTCAACTACCAAGTTATCAAAATTAACTTAATTAAAATGCTCACCTCAACAAATGGGAAAGGTTTGCCGTAAGCTATAGGATAGCGTTGGATATGTATAACAACTTTTTTTGTGATTTTGGTCAGGATATATTCAAAGACAATTATGAAAGTGCAGACAATATTACGTTTGCTTTAGTGTACACATTAAGGACTCATCCCAATGCCAGAAAGTATAATTTAGTATTGGAAACTGTTTTTACGACATGGTTTTTAAAACGAAAACTATACATTGCGAGACTTTCATGAGAAATGAAAAAGATGAAATCAACAAAATATAATCAACAACATTGTTCTGAGCATACATGATTTCAGATTGATATACTATCACTCTTACCAATCAAGCTAATTTGGTCAACAAAAGTTTACTGGCTAACTGTGCTACAGTTATATCAAAACGGAAATCAAGGGGAGGTAACCGTATATAGGAAAAAAACACCCACAGTGCAGTACCAACACATCGTGTACTGCAAAGTATACATGTGTTAGCCATCGTGACGTCTCAATCAAGAGTCATGCATATGAGATCGGTATTTATCACAACGCAACTCGTAATACTGGAGTAGCATATTTAAATCAAAATATAATATATTTCATAATATGTACAATGTTATTTATCTATAAATACAAAAATATGTATAAGGGTTGAAACACATCATTTTAACATTTATGACGGTATGCAACACTATTCCGTTCAAACATTTTCTAAGATGCGCGGAAGCACGTTTTGGAAATAAGATTGTATTTGTAAACCGTCATAAATGTAAAAAAATATGTCATTTAATCCTTATATTTACTTTCAAAACAGCAAAGATAACATAATTTTATAGTTCTTTGTGGTCATATTCGGATCAAAAACATTTTAACAAACTATTTGACAATTTGGCGGAGTAGTTATTTTTGCAGGACCAATCTATCTTTTTTTATGGTTTCTGTTTTCGTCAGGAAGCGAACATCAATCAGAAACTATTCGAAAATTACCGTTATTTGAATATGACCCTGAGCTCACGGCATAACTGGTCCCCGATTACTCAAACATTTCGACTGAAGACCCGAACGGTTTCCGAATGGAATCAATTCATGAGTTACGGTTCTAACTGTTGTTGACTTATATGTTTATCTGTTAGAATAAGCGGGATTTGATGCAGGCTTTCCGGTCAAATCAAAACCTAACCCCTCATTCCCCCTCCCAACTTCAAATTTATCTATGAACCGTATCACTAAAATAATGTATAGCTATATATCAAACACATTCTTTAATCAAGCTTTACAGCTGCATGGTAAACAGACGCTCACGTGATATATATCTGCGATAACAAAACGCAAGCTGAGTGTGGTTTGTAAATAACTGTGATGCACTGACGCTTTCGTAGCGTTATCGTATTACATTCAATGTTTGTAGATTAACCGATAAAACCATATATATTGAGTATAAACCGTTCATTAACAAAATGTGAATAATGCAGAAACCACAAAGTATGCTTATTTGTTGTATATAGTATACGTTTACACGCAATTGTGTTTTATGTAAAAATATGAAGACGCGAAAAGCGCCTGTATTGCTAAAATAAATATTTGGGCAATCAGTCGTCCGGCGACAATATTTTACTTTAAACAACTTCTTCTCAATAACCAAAAGGCCCAGGGTACTGATATTGGACCTGTAGCATGTTGCGATGAAGGGCTACCAGGTTTTTTCAAATGAATGACCTTGACCCACTTTTAATGTCACAGGGGTCAATTGTCTTAAAATCTTCAAACGACTTCTTCTCAATAACCAAAAGGCCCAGGGTACTGATATTGGGCCTGTCGCATGCTGGGATGAGGGTCTACCAAATTTGTTCAAAAGAATTACCTTGGCCCACTCTCAAGGCCACTGGGGTCAGATGTCTTAAAATCTTCAAACGACTTCTTCTCACGAACAAAAAAGCCANCACCCACTTTCAACCTAATGTCCTTGTTCGACATTCAAGGTCACAGGCGTCATATGTTTAAATCTTTTAATAGGTTCTTATGAATCAAACACTGATATTCTGCCTGTAGCTGTATTTTAGTCCACTTTTAAGATTACAAGTGTGAGATTAATACCAGGTGAGCGATGCAGGCCCATTGGGGCTCTTGTAATATTTTATATTTTTCTAATGTGTCTCTTCATCTTACACATTAAGGGGATAACACCTTTCCTTTATACAAAAATATATAGGAAGAATGGGCTGTCGATTTCTTACAAAACTCTAATCATACTGTTATATGGAGGTTCCCGATCTTCGTTTAATTAAGAAATGATCGCCATTTTCCAGTGATGCTTCAGATTAAAATAGTAGTAGTCTACACAAATCTAAGGTGGGACAACAACTACATTTAAGTCGAAAACGATTGCTTTCTTTCAGTGATTATCCTCATCAAATTTGGTGACAATCAAAGCATACGTTTTGAAAATACTTCCCCGATATTAAGGATCAGTGTCGTGAAAAAGTCTTATCAACGCATTAAACAATTTCTACGATGTGTTTGAGTAAAACACAAGTTAACGTAGATCAAAATTTTTCACTTTTCTGAGGTTCGCGATAAACGCGTCAGAAGATCCTTCAGGAAAGGGAGTAAACTTCTTTGAAGAGCATTGGTTAGCAACGTTTTCATATCCCATCAGCATCACTGTCCCGATGTGCTTGTAGGACAAGCTTCCGATGTAAGGTTCACGAGCAGACGAACTGCTAACAAGCGAGTGGAGTTGTGTTAGTAAATCCATGATACGGGGATTTAAACTGTCTTTCTCATCATTTCGCTCGTTCTGGATTTCTAGTTGTATCCGTAAATGTGTCAACATGACGTCGGGTTCGATGTAAACACGATTGGCTGTGATACCATTAGCTTGCAAATGTGACATCATGAACAGCAGGACATGGTCAAGATAGAATGTCGCGTGCAGTTTTGACAATGTCAGTCCGATGCAGCGCTCACGAACTATCATCGGTGACACAGTGTCCAGTATTTCTTTGACATGAGCAAAGTCTTTTCGCAAATAACATTCAAATGCATCAAATGCCTTGATGTTCGTTATTCGATCACTGTCTATTTTGTTTGGTTGTTCACTATTCGAATTAATTCTTTCCGTGCATTTTCGAAACTGTCGAAAGCCTGAATTGACATATATATCCTCAGAGAGTGTTTGTATATGTGGAGCCAACATGGGTATTATTCTTTTGACGAGCGAATCGCAAAGACTGCAATTTTCCTGACTTTCGAGCAAGATGCTTTCCAATGTATGTACACTCGCTTGAAGTATACCTTTTGTGTGGTTGTTGAGTAGCGAGTGAATAATCATGCTGTGAAGACGTGTCAGGTAGCCGTTGATGTAGCCTTCTGCAACACCTTGTTCTGTCTTGATTTTCAGTGCCTTATCTATTTCCCGTATCCAGTTATTCATCTCAATAGATTCATCTACACCGAGATCGAAGGATGTAGTCATCCTTATCATTCCCACCATTTCCTCATTCATAGTAACAAATCTTTTTCGCAGCACCCGTACTCTGTCGTCGTGCATTTTGTCAAATGGGAAAATATTACAATCTGGGATGAAGAAGTGTTGGATTGTTTTTGCTTCGAGGCATGACTCCATGTCTCCAAGGATCTCTAGAGTAAAGGCAAGTGGTTGAACGTTATCCCAGTCTTCGGATGTTTTCGTTTCGCATTTCCAAAACAGCAGCGTTTTCAGGTGGTAGGAAGAAAACATGTCTAGTTCATCCAAAAAACATTTGAAAACAAATTTCGCGAGTCCAAAAAGGTGGCGAATCCTTGGCTTGCACTCTGCAATGCGATCAAAGCACGCCTTTTCTACAAAGACAAATGATAATCTCCACTCGATGTCTGCTTTTTGAGACCTTCGGTTGCCAGTTGGGACGACATAGAGAAGCACTGTATTCACGATTTTCTGTTTCCAGTCACTGCCAAACATGGGGTTAGCAGGATTCCTAGTCACCCAAAGCAATGCTGCTTTTGTCCAATTTGTTAATTTCAGACATGGAACAGCGTCGGTTTCGTTTTTTGCACCATGACCAGCGATGCTTGGACTCGATTTCTTCTGCGTTCCCCGCTTCATTTCAAAACCACACTCCTTCACAACATTCTCTTTGAAAACATCTGGTAGAAGGATGTAACCTTCTCTATAGGTATCAAAAGATGAAGCAAAAGCCTTTTCAAATATCGGTTTATATTGGTGGTGTGATAACAAGAACGTCTTTAATGATGACGGCACAAACAAAATACCGTAAGCGTTTCTTGCATCTGGGCATTCATTACTTGATTTGAAAAACATATTTGAAGTCTCTGATTGTGATGCGTCAATGTGAACTCCTGATACTTCAAATTTGTAGTCGACATCACTTGTAGCGTTTGGTTGGAGCATGCGCAATTGACGTTCGACACGGCTTCCGGCTCGATGATGAAAGACGATGGATATTGGACGAAGTGCATTCCAAATTACATGGTGGATAATGCGTATGTTGTAAACGTCCTGTTGATATTTGTCAAGAATACGCAGGTAACTTTCGCATATTCTGTTAAGATGTTTCTCATTTTCTGTTGAAAGTACTGGTGGCATATTACTGAAATATAATGGATAATATTTCTTAGACATCATTTCATTTGCTGGATAAACTCCGTAATATGTATAACTGTGCAAAATTTGAAGAAACCCCTAGGCCCACACCTGTAGATTATTGTACTGCATTTAAATCGGGAAAATATTACATTTCTAAAATAATCGACACAGTCCATAATATTTCACAAAAAGCAAGAATTAGTATACAATTATTTTTTGCCGTCTAAAGAGTAAAAAAATTATCAAAGATACTGATAAATTGAGTGAAACACTAAAAATGCCATGAGAGCACATCGATTTTAACAATATATTATCTTGAAGTTTGATTACTTTAACAGGAGAATAATGATATGCCTTGTTACTCTAAGGTTGATATCTATTAAAACCCACAAGTTTATGTTTGACTTTGCAGACTGGGGTTGAGTCCAATAGGAATTGATCATCAGCTTGCTGAGGGAAATGTCTATCAGATCGATGTTCTCGACATCACATATTATTCTGACATTCTGTATCACCAATGATGCTATATTTCCAACAGTTTTTATGAACGTACGATGTGTTC
Source organism: Mizuhopecten yessoensis (assembly GCF_002113885.1). Classification (NCBI taxonomy): domain Eukaryota; kingdom Metazoa; phylum Mollusca; class Bivalvia; order Pectinida; family Pectinidae; genus Mizuhopecten; species Mizuhopecten yessoensis. Next base: position 28,693 of record NW_018405609.1, read on the forward strand.
ATCCGAATTTGTATCGCTAGATCTTGCCGCAGTTTGGGTTTTGTCTTTTCCGCCCTTTGTAATGAGGGCAAATTTCTCCTGGCAACGAATGTAAGTACACAGCTTACAATATATAGTAGTTACATGAAAATGGCGAAACAAACAGTGGGCGAACATGGAATTTAACCGATGGAAGGCGAATATTCGACTTGGCGAAAGTTTCTCGATGTTCACTCGTTCACAAACTCTTACTTGTAATATAGTGTTCATTGAATAGAACTCAGAAATGAATAACGTTAACAATTCCTCTATTTTCACTATAAAATCAAACACGTACATGTTATAACAATATATATTATGTTGCATAATTACCTGATGTGATCACAGCAGATGCATATATCGGTAAATTAGGAGAAATGTAGTTGACACATGTAATCAGTACTAAAATGGCTGCCTGTCTGGATTTATATCTAATATCTAAACTAGCTAGTACCTGGTACGCGTGATCTCTATCTTAAACTAATGTGTTGTCGTGTCACATGAGGTTATCTCCCTCATAAACTTAAACATGTCTAGTTGTTCCTGGAATCGTTTGACCTCATACAACCTTGAACTTTATTATAATATGCAAAGGAAAACATTGACTTTTGAGTAGGGGCGGGGGCCCATCTTTATGCCTTTTGTCATTTGGTTTTTCTCTAATCTTATGCTAGTCACTATAAGGCACCAAATGACATCACTGCACGGTAGGCGTATCATTGTTATGCAACCTACATATCCGCAGATTAAATAAATGCTTTATGTCCTGTAAATAGTGAAGGGTACATGAACATCAGTTTATCAACTAAGGAACGTTAGGCGATCAACCATTTAGCATCAAGTTAGATTGTATAAAAGTTCATATATCACAACCAATGAAATGAATATGTGTTTTGACCTTTTAATGACGAATACGATAGGTACCCGGTCACGTTCATCAGATAAATGACCAGTAAAGTGTATGTACACTAAGGTATATAATATATATATATATATATACGTGGTGGCAATAAATAACCACTTTGAATTTGGCTATGCTATGTGCGTATGTGCAATTAGTTGATATAAATGTACAAATTACGATCATATCACCAAATCGTTTCGGCTACGTTTAATACTTGCTAATAATAGATGTGCGAATGTCTATAAGTCCCCTCATCTAGTTTCAGAACTTACTCCCTGTGTCGAATTTAGATGGCTTATTGTATTTGTCGATTGAAGGGGTTGCTCACTCTGTACAACACTTTTTAGGTTTTTCAATCAATAACGTGATTATTCCTGGTATTACAGAATGACATTTTATTTGAAGCTGATACATATAAAATATCTTAACAAAGAAATAAGAAATATACCTAATAACAGTATTGTACCCGAATAACTATTTTGTTTCTGTTTGTTGATTGTTCTTTGCCAGATACATTTATCCCGGTATTCCCGTTGAAAAGACTGGCTGTGTCATCCGTTGTCGCATTGGCAATAGCACTCAGTCTGCGACTTACAGTTATATACATGTATGTGTATCACAATTTTGAATCGATTCATTTATAGGGCTGATATTGAATGGAAATGGAAATCAATTAACGAATGAGAATCGAGATATGTCATTAATCTAATATATATTGCACGCATCACATCAGAGATCAGGCCCGAGTCTAGCCCTTACTAATGAGCATACCAAAGGCATGTTACACACCAACAAACATTTAAAATGAAACGCAGTCCTTAAATATATGTTAAAGTTGAGCCTTTCTGACTCAACATTTGTTATCTATCACATTATGTTGTAACTTTACTGATATGTACACGTGTTATCTTTATTTACACAAGCTTATGATATCGCGTTAGGTAACACATAAATAATGGAAAGGGTCACACGGGGAATGGGATATATGACATAATTAAACAAACAACAAAGTCAACGGAAGACACACGTCATGGTTAAAAAGACAATATAAAAATAAGGCAAATTCTATATCATGAACAGCTAAATTTATTTGAAGTTTTGAAGGTATATACAACCCGAAGAGAGCCTCATTTTGAAATGCACATGCCATGATTTGTACTATACATCTGTCATTGAATGACGATAACCCTTTGCTGGAGACGGTCATTTAGAAGATCGCATATATCATGATAGAGAACAGACGTGAAATTATAGTGATTCATGGATACTGATTTAGAGAACTAGGTTTGGTACGTCAAAATATAGTAACGTATATTATTGTAATATTGGATAACATGTTATTTCTTCATACAGATTTGATTTCAGCAAGTTTCATTTTACAAGCAATGTTGACTTAATGTTTTACGGGGTTCAGATTGTAGTGTGGAATTAATATGCTTGTAAATTTAATGATGTTATATTGAATTAACGTGTATGTGGATTTAAGAGTACGTCATGAATTAAAACTGTAAAACGTTTGTTCCAGAAACATGTGGTCAGGGCTTTCAAAAGAAGAGACGTTACAATTCAATCACATTTGTGAAGACTATCTGCGCATTCTAGACAATTTTCAAACAGAGGTATACAACATACGAATGATCCACCATGTGTTGTGGAGAGAAATGCGTCCACTATCGATCGCCATTCACCACCGAGCAGGAAGTCGCGCAGAACGCCAACTGCACATGTTGACACCCAATGGAAGAAACGCTATTGACTATTTTTTTGAAGTCAGAGATATTGATATACAAACCACAGAGACTGTTTCCTCCTCAATATACTTTAAAACATGTACCGATGGCGTGGGGGCAAGAAAATCATACGGTATTGTGTGTGTACCATTATCTTTAAAAAATGTGTTAATGTCGCACAAGCAACACCAACGTATTTTCCGGGGAGCATTTCAGTCAGTTTTAGATCATGCACAAAACATTGCCTTTCTTCTGCCAACTATCGTTAAAGAAAACGTTGTGAGGGAATGTGGATTTGAGATCAAACGAGTGTCTCAGAAAAAGCAAAGTCCAAGCATTATAGGGGAAGGGGCAAAGAACGAAACGCATCTTGTACCATGTCTCAAATTGACCAACTGGACACAAGAGACAATACTTTGGGTGACTAGGAATCCGGCTAACCCTATGTTTGACAGTAAATGGAAACAGAAAATCGTGAATACAGTGCCTCTCTTTGTAGTCCCAACTGGAAACAGAAATTCCAAAACCTCAGATATTGAGTGGAGATTATCATTTATTTTCGTGGAAAAGGCATGCTTTGATCGAATTGCTGAGTGCAAGCCAAAAATTCGTCACCTTTTTGGACTCGTGAAGTTTGTCTTCAATTGTTTTTTGGATGAACTAGACATGCTTTCCTCCTACCACCTGAAAACATTGATGTTTTGGAAATGCGAAAAGAAATCACCCGAAGACTGGGACACCATCCAACCACTACAATTTATTCTAGAGATCCTTGGAGACATGGAGTCATGCCTCGAAGAGAAAACAATCCAACACTTCTTCATCCCAGATTGTAATATTTTCCCATATGAAAATATGCACGACGACAGAGTACGGGAGCTGCGAAAAAGATTTGTCACGATGAAAGAGGAAATGGTGGGAATGATAAGGACGACAATATCCTTCGATCTCGGTGTAGACGAACTTCTTGACACAAAGAGCTGGATACAGGAAATAGATCGGACACTGAAAATAAGGACAGAACAGGGTGTTGCAGAAGGCTACATCAGCGGCTATCTGACACGTCTACACAGCATGATATTTTACTCGCTTCTAGAAAACCACACAAAAGGTACACTGCAAGCGAGTGTACGTGCATTGGAAAATATCCTGCTGCATGGCACGGAACCAGGTCTTTGCGATTCGAATGTTCAAAGAATAATTCCAATGATTGCGTCTCATATCAAACCATTAATTCGGGATGTGACTTCGACCTCTGAATTGTGTAATATTCCGAAAATATTGTCCATTGAGAGCGAAGACATAGATTCCATTACCGATGTTAGAACAAATATCGGTGCAATCGATGCATTTGAATGCTACCTCAGAAAAGACTTTCTTGAAGTCAAAAATATACTTGACTCTGTATCGCCGATGGTAAACCGTGACCGTTGTATCGGACTGACGTTGTCGAAATTGCACTTAGCAGATTGCCTGGACCATGTCCTGCTGTTCATGATGTCACATTTGCAATCTAGTGGTATCACAGCCAATCGTGTTTACATCGAACCCGACGTCATGTTGACACATTTAAACATCCAACTTGAATTCCTGAACGTTCGACATGATGATGAAGCCTCAACACATCCACACGTCATGGATTTGTTGAAACAACTCTACAAGCTTGTTAGCAGTTCTTCCGTTCGGGAACCGTACATAGGAACTCTATCTTACAAACATATCGGGACACTGATGCTTATGGGCTACGAAGACTTCTTGACTAAACGATACCCGACGAAGACGTTATGTCCGTTTCCCGAAGTGCCCTCTGATTCGTTCATCTCTTATATTACCAAAGCACAAAATTTTGATCTACGCTAAAAAGTGTTTAGGTTAAAACGTATCAACGTTTTTCTACATCGCTAGAATGTTAGACATACTTATCCTCTGTCTCGGTCCATTTTGTTATCTTCCTCATGCCAAACTAATTTAGGCGCATTGCATAAACAATTATTTAATTTTATTTCTTACAGAAACTTTTCCGATAATTTACGAAAATTATTATTCTGTATTTCAGTTCTTCCCTCACGTTGAAATCCGATAGAAATGTTTGAATTAATAGTAATAGAATTCATTTTACTGTTTTTTATACATTATGGTAAAAAAAATAACTAAAATATCGACTCAAGGAATAAACACTGTATGTCAAGTTTATCTTCGAAGAGAATTGATGGAATCATTAATCTATATCTACATAAGATTTTGTAGTAGTTAAATTGCACATTGGCATGCTTCTGGTTTCATTGTCATTCGAAGCAGAAGACGTTGAACCTTCTGGAGCACCTGTTATCATTTTCCCTGTACCTTACCAAATGTCTCCTTTGTTATTCATCTCTTGTTTATAACTAATTAGGGAAAGTTTATTTTATCAATCCTTTTTTTTTTTTTTTTTTTTTTTTACATTAATTGCCCCCGATAATTAGTATGGTTAAACTAGAGTGGACAGTACTTCTTAATTTTGTTTCAACAGCAGTGATGCACTTCATGGACGACTCTATGGTGATAGAATTATCGTGTTAGCACCTGATCTGTTCAATAAATAAAGAGTAGTCAGCATGTCTTTGTGGCGTCGTCATATGCTATAGTCTATATATATATATATATTATCCTTAATATATTTTATTTTGCACCTAGGCATTCAGTGTAAATGATCATGACTAGTTTGATTTATTTATAACCTCCTCTTTATAGACGGTCTTCCATGTTCCACATATAGTTTGCTTGACCGTAGGCTCTTTATAATTACTATAAGCTACTGAATAGATATCGTATAACAAGGTCACGCCCCGGTTCCTAGACATAAGTACGCGAAAACTGAAGCAGACAAGACAAGCTTCAGTTTATGTGCTTTCCAACTTCTACCTCATCTTGATTGTTAGTTTGACATGGATACCTTGGGATATGGATACCTTGAGGAGGAATGAATGACAACGTCTGGGCGGTGCGTCGCTCACAATCGTACCACACTATCCACACCAGGTAAGAAACGTGTGTTTTCAGCAGTATCTACGGTAGCCTTCAGCTACATTTACACTGTATGTATTTAATTGTTTACGTAAGTACGATTTAGTCAACTTTCTGTCTGGCATTGTTTTATCGATTTTTCACATTGATATATTATATGAATGGTATAAATTGCAGTTTTGAATTAATGTTTATATTTATAGTCCGGGAGACCTTTTCCGGTTGGGTTATTTTTTGTCAAACCTTATGTTATCGGCTGGGATTTCCCCGTCAATTTATATGTTTATGTTTTAGTGACAAGTATCCCGGTCGTATACGATCAGGTTTGATAGTAATTGGACACTCGGGATAGACGGAGGTAGTAGTATACCGGGTTCAGCAGGATTAGAAATAAGAAAAGGGGTGGGCCTAATGGTTTGCTTGAAATCTTCAGCTAAGCTGCATCGGTATACCACGTTAAGGGCAGAATTTGCGAAACATACAAAGGGCTTGTATTCAACTGTTTATGTGTTACCTGATATATGTAAATGCAAAATTACAGGATTATTACCAATAGAAATTTAAAGCCAAAATTGTTTAGATTAAAGATAGTGGCCTTTATATATATATATATATATATATATATAACATGGTAGATAGTAAATAAATAAGTCCAATATAGAATAAAAACAAATCTTGCAGATCGTCCGCTAGGCCTTTCTGCCTTCTAGCACATAGTATATAGCCAACAACTAAATAATACAGATAACTGGCCTGAAATCAAATTTTGTCTAAACACTTTAAGCAATAAGATTTAATTCGTATTTGAATTTAACACTGTTTCCGTTGTCGTATAAAACACTTCTCGCTTGCCCTTTGACATGTATGCAAATGCCCTAGATCAAACATAGCGGACGGCCAGCAGCAACACGTTTGAACACCGAAGCTATCATGAATGTGACGTTTACTGACTAATCAGGGGGAAATACAGAGAATTCTGAAATACTTTTTAATCATTATTCATTAATTCGTTAAATTAATTTCTAATTTTCAAAGCATTGTCATACAACTGACTTTTTCTTTCAGTAACGACAACCTTTACAAGATTTTATCAATCTTAACTGAGTTTTATTGTACTGTGCACATTTTCTACAATCATTGTTCGAACCTCGTCACAGGTCAAATTTTGGATATGAAATACAAAAATCTGGTCTGAAAAATAATAAATATTCCTTCATTTTCAGCAATGGTCGAGTTATTATGAAGCTAATGTTAATCGGGGACAGCATGGCTGGAAAATCAAGCATCATTCAACGATTTGTGGTACTTTCCGTTCGATACTTTAAAAGTTTTATATTTTGCGATGTTTAATTTTCCTGGAATTTCTAAATTTTGCCATTTCGCGAGATCTATTTTTGCAGATCTCAGGTCTATTGGCTTTGATTCATAGTGCTAGGGTAAGGATGAATGGACTGCTATTGCTTTTGTAAGTGGTTATATTTTGAAAAAATAATTGTAATAATCATGTTATTCAAAATACTGAGAAACATATAACCATTTTACGACACGTATCTACATTTATGTATTTAAGACCACTATTACATGTAATAAACCACAATTGTTTGATTTCTTGTTCAAAAATGCATTTCCACCTTGATATACAGTTTTGATACTAGTAAATCAATTCGTGAAAATAAACATTGTAACTGTTTCAAATAATTTTCATAACGATTATTAAAATCATATATCACCTTCAAAAAATGTATTGATTTGTTTGTATCTTAGATAGTTTTGTTCAATGTAGTATGGATGACACTTCTGTCAACGAGGCATTTGAGAATTGTTGGCGTAAATAGTACATGTACTGGCTGGGTAAGTGTTCTGCTACTCGTATTCAATGATAATAATAATAAAAATAATAATATTATTTATTCAGGTAAAAATAGGCATATTACAGTACATAAATATCACAGATTAGAGTAAAGCACAATATTAAAAAAGTACTTCTATCTTAAAATAACAACATTAAGCACTGGTTAATATATGAGATCAATAGATTGGAATTTTTATCTAAATTGCAGCCTTTTACCTAGGATAACCATAAAAGCAAAAAGCTTATTTCTATTGGGGTCCTTTAAAATGCCCTTTTTATAGTATCTACGATCCAGACGAAAGCAACTTTAAGGTTATTTTTTGATATTCCAGGGCGGAACAGTTGTTAACGATTCGAATTCACAAAGAATAAGCTGCAGATTGGTGATTATTTTTGGATACGAATTGTATATCTTCTGTATGCTACTAATGTTGGAATAAAACTATCAAATTGAGTATATATACTTGCGGGAAAAAGAAACTGTGCATGTGGGGAATTGTTATAGAACATGTATTACCAACTGTATATACATGAAAATTCACACACATGACCGAGTATGACACATACACACTATCCGTTTGTCATTGACAGTTTTTCCCGTGCGGTTTGCTCTCTATAGGCGTTGACGAGTTTGCACGTTTTCCTAGTCCAGCCGTCCAATTCGACAATGAAAGTTTATTTTTCAACTGTTGGGTCACACTGTTGAGACCAGTGAACAGTAAAAACAGCATTATAACGTTTTAATTTGTGATTAATGCTATGCGGAGGCTCAATGAAAATGACCGCCTCCGGATTATTGGTATGCTTCAAGGTGGTATGGACCAAGTCGTTGTCTCTACACGTTTTCATGTCCATCGAACACAATCCGGGATTTGTGGAGACGACATCAACAGTTTGGCCACGTCGGCGATCGACCTCGTGCGGGACGTCCACATGTGACGTCACGTCAACAGGACAGCCATATTCGGCTTGTCCATTTGAGAAATCGCTTCCAACGTTTGACTGCACGGACAATCCCTGGGTTGCTACCAATAAGCCCGAGAACTGTACGGAACCGATTGCGTTAGCGAGCTATCCGTCCGTGACGCCCTGCAATCCGCCCAGTTCTTCTGTCACGTCATCGTGTAGCACGTCTGGACTGGTGCAGAAGGCATCTGCGAGTTACTCGACGGGATTGGGCAGACATTTTGTTTACAGATGAGTCGCGAGTCCACCTGGATAGTAGTGACGGCCGTTCCAGAGTGTATCGTCGCGTTGAAGAACGTTTCCGTGACGAGTGTGTGGCACAACGGTTCTTTCGGCGGAGGCAGCGTTATGATTTGGGGAGGCATCACAGCCAACGGGTGAACGACTCTGGTGGTTGTTAACGGGAATTTGAACGCGCTACGTTACCGTGACGAGATCCTCCGGACCCACGTCGTTCCATTCGTGCAAGGGCAGCAACGTCACATTACGCTACAGCAGGACAACGCCAGGCCACACACAGCTCGTGTCGATATGGACTTTCCGGCCCAGCAGAACGTTGACGTGTTGCCCTGGCCTGCTGTATCCCCGATCTGTCGCCCATTGAACACGTCTGGGATGAAATGAAGGGCAGATTACGGGCATTACCTAATCACAGGTGACTTTGGCTGAGTTGCCTGCAGCGTTGGTACAGATCTGGAATGCCATCCCACAAGCATTCTTGAACCGTCTGATAGGTTCCATGCGTCGACGTTGCCAGGCTTGCATTCAGGCAAACGGTGGACATACGAGGTATTAAATTTGTGAACTCAGTATTGACCCCTGCTTTGTTTACGTCACTACTGAGCGGAACTTATTGATTCCATAACGTGAAAAAATGGAATGCAACTGTTAATGAATAACAAATAAATTGTCCCTGAAAACCTTGTTGTTCTACGTCATACACATTTATTTTTATAACACATTTTAGGCATGCACAGTTTCTTTTTTCCGCTAGTATATTTTTACAAAACACTATTTCAACAGAGTCAGTGAACTGTATTTATTTAAAAACGATTGACTCAACAGAGCGTAACTCGCTCGACAGCGAAAGTCGCAACGACCTCAAGGACTCCGCTCTTCAGGTAGCCCATATTCTTACCAGGATTTTCCAGTGCTCCCTGAGAAGTGGGAAATACATGAAGACTGAAGGAAAGCTACAATGGTACATATTTATATGATGGGAGACAGACACAACCCTGCCAATAACCGTTCAGTGTCACTGACGTCGATTGCAAGTAAATTGCTCGAGCACATTATCTACATCATGGATCACAAAGACAATAATAACATCCTGGTCGACGAGCAACATTGTTTCAGATCACGTTGGTCCTTTGAGACACAACTAATCCTTACTATTCAGGAGATAGCGAAGTCATTGCCCGAGGGGGAGCAGATGGATGTACTCCTGCTTGACATCGTGAAGGTTTTTGACAAGATGCCGCGACAGCGACTCGACTCCTCCGGAAACTAGAATTCTACGGGTGAGACGGAACATATAGATGTGGATTAGAGACTTCCTATCGCATCTGACCCAGCAAGTGACATTAGACGGCAAAACATCTTCAACTGCGGCTGTACGTTCTGAAGTCCCACAGGGGACAGTTCTTGGACCTCTTTTATGGCTTACCTTTATAAATGACTTACCGGATAGCATCTCTACAGATACCGTGGCTAAATTGTTCGCAAACGACTGCCTATTGTTCAGGAAAATTAGAAACACCCAAGATTCGTTAAACTTACACAAGATCTGGGCAAACTGCAGAACATGGAACAGCAATGGCAGATGGCTTTTCACCCAGAAATGTGTACTGTTATACATATCACAAAAAGGAGGAAGAAGCCGCTGTAGACCACGTACA
>NW_018405609.1:41186-123322 GCF_002113885.1 Mizuhopecten yessoensis
ATGTTTTATATATATATATATATATATATATATATATATATATATATAACATGATAGATAATAAATAAATAAGTCCTTGCGAAGGAAAATATAGAATAAAAACATAAATCTTTCAGATCGTCCACTGGGCCTTTCTGCCTTCTAGCACATGGTATATAGCCAACAACTAAATAATACAGATAGCTGACCTGAAATCTAATTTGGTCTAAACACTTTAAGCAATAAGATTTAATTCGTATTTAAATTTAACACTGTTTGCGTTGTCGTATAAAAACACTTCTCGCTTGCCCTTTGACATGTATGCAAATGCCCTAGATCAAACATAGCGGATGGCCAGCAGCAACGAAGCTATCGTGAATGTGCCGTTTACTGACTAATCAGGGGGAAATACAGAGAATTCTGAAACAACGTAATTAATCATTATTCATTAATTCATTAAATTAATTTCTAATTTTCAAAGCATTGTCATACAACTGACTTTTTCTTTCAGTTATGACAACCTTTAAAAGATTTTATCAAACTTAACTGAGTTTTATTGTATTGTGCACATTTTCTACAATCATTGTTCGAACCTCGTCACAGGTCAAATTTTGGATATAAAATACAAAAATATGATCTGAATGATAACAAACATTACTTCATTTTCAGCAATGGACGAGTTATTATGAAACTAATGTTTATCGGTGACAGCATGGTTGGACATCATTCAACGATTTGTGGTACTTTCCGTTTGATACTTTAAAAGTTTTATATTTTGCTATGTTTAATTTTCCTGGAATTTCTAAATTTTGCCATTTCGCGGGATCTATTTTTGCGGATTTCAGGTCTATTGGCTATGATTCATAGTGCTAGGGTAAGGATGGATGAATTGCTATTGCTTTTGTAAGTGGTTATATTTTACGAAAATAATAATAATAATCATGTTATCCCAAATACTGAGAAAAATATGACCATTTTACGATACGTAACTACATTTATTTATTCAAGACCACCATTACATGTATCAAACCACAAGTGTTTGATTTCTTGTTCAAAAATGCATTTACACCTTGATATACAATTTTGATACTAGTAAATCGATGCGTGAAAATAAACATTGTAATTGTTTCAAATAATTTTCGTAACGATTATTAAAATCATATATCACCTTCACAATGGATAAGCTGCAGATTGGTGATTATTTTTGGACACGAATTGTATATCTTCTGTATGCTACTGATGTTGCAATAAAACTATCAAATTGGGTATATATATTACATCTGCACTGATGGAAAACAATCTTGTTTTGATGTGTACATGTTGTTTATTGAAGGAGTGCATACACGAAAACACCATAAACATTCAAGAGACTTTTGGAAAAGATCAGGTTTCAATCTACACTTAAATTCCTCTTGCAAGGAAATGAATATATAATGTTCGTTTTATCTTCATTTTTCGAAAATGTATGGGTTGACTGTTCAGGAATCAGCGTAAGAATGGTATAGTTTGTCATACATTTCTTACAGTCTAAATGAAGATAAATCTGTCTGTTACGTATATGTACATCCATGGAAATTGTCAACATTTTGATTTGGAACAGTATATTCGCAAAAATTTGAATTCTCGAAAGAACAACACGGCTACAATATATATGTACCTTGGTTTCTCTTGTCTGAATTAAACATAGCGAAATAAAATAAAATAAAAAATAAAATGTAAAAGTAGCAAATAAAAATCCCTAACTTAAGTTAATATTAGCATATTCAAAACAAGCGAAAACATCGGTAGATAAATGTAATTCAAATTAATTCATAACTCTTCGATCATGACATGGTAGCTATTGTGTACCCAATTAAAGAAAATGCCCATCTAAAAATAAAAATGGTTTGTTTGAAAAATTATATAAAAATATCAAAATATCTGTTAATAATGTCATTTTCCTTGTTGACATAATGTTGCAGACCGTATTTAATTTCAGTTGGACACTGACAAAGGCAATCGATACGGACCATATAAGTCCTGCTACCGGCAGTGTCACAGTGTCATTATCGTGTGTGACGTAGTGAACTTGGTAAGTATGTCACATGAAACTTCTGACATTGACATCACAAATTCAGTCCTACATTATTTATAAGGGTCGAATACTAGACAATTGGATGCTGCTGAAATAGAAAAACGAAAAAAAAATATTAAGGGATTGTCGTATTAAATACAAGAATAACGTATTTATCTATGAGAATCATTGAGAAAGAATTGCAGAAGTGATTTATATGCCAATGTATCTAGTATTCATAAAATTAACAATTTATGTATAATTTGTATTGCAGTCCAGTATTGAAAACATCGACAAGATTTGGCTGATCCAATATATGTATCAAACAGTATGGATCGACTGAGCTCGAAGTTGCCATCCTGGAAACTAAGTATGATCTCCCGAATTGACAGGTCGATTACGTCACGGCTAAGGTATATGAAAACCACCGCATCTTTGATGTAGCGAACACTGAAATCCTAGAAGTGATTAACAATTAGGGAATTTACGTGTCCGCTCATTCCGGTTCATGATACCTGTCGACCGACATACGTTGCTGATTTTTTCAGTGGATATCATAGCTATCATCATATATCAATCAACGATAGATAATGACAATTGCATAGTTCCCATATGACATGTATACAGTTATATTTAAGAGATAAGCAATATTAAATGTATACTACTGTCATACGTTAATTACTAAACAGCAGTCGAATAAACATAGTTTACACTAACATACTTGGTGTTTCGACATAAATATAGATGCTAGTTGATAAATTGATGATAATTCAATCCAGTTAATAAAGTGTCATATGTTTACATGTACAAATAAAGAACAAAACGTTGAAAGTTAATACGATACATAGCAAATATACTTGTTTTTCTAAAATGTATTAGCAATTATTATGTTGATTACAGAGATATGCAGATAGCCTGCACGTACCGTTGATGAAGACAAGTTCCTTGACTGGTTATGTCATTAACCGTGCCGTCATGTCCGGTGTAGCCATGGCTTTGGACAAGAATATTCAGAATGCGTCGTCAATATGTGAACGGGATTTTGTCCCGTTGGCTGTCAACTCTTCTGACTATTCACATATATGAAACAAATACGGACACGAGCTGTCAACTGTGTTGACTGTCAACAGATCTAACAAAACCGGACTCTTGTTGTCAATTGTATCGACTGTTAGCAGATAAAACATCTAAAACTGGCTGTAGATTCTTCTAACAGGTCAAACAGCAAACTGACTTTTTCTGTCAAGTGTACTGAGTGTTTATAGATTTGTTAACAACGGACACCGTATGCAAAGTGTTTGTGAAGCACATGCATCTAACAACAAATAACACTTGCTGTAATATCACTCACAGACCACAGATCTAAGAACAATCGTCATTGATAGTTACTGTACTAACTGTATACAGCATCTACCACTTGCTGTCATTTGTACTGACGATCACATCTGGCAATTAATGCCATTTAGATGTAAACTGTATGTTTTACAACTTCCAATACTATTGTATTTTACATTCTATCATTTAAAGTGTATTCAAGATAATTGGTGATATTTCATTTGTTATAGGTGTCCGTAAAAACTAGAACGAGTCCATTATCATTGCAAAAAGAATATAGTTTAATTATGCACGTGCACTGCTTGTTTAAGTTTTCATCGCTTTATTTTGTTAAGATAATATATTTTATAAGACATATCAGTCCATGTTGTGTAACCAGTTCGACTGGGGAAATCAAATAAATATTTAAGGTTTTAAATATATTATTTGTATTACTGCCATATATTGACAATAATATAAAGTTGAAAAAAAGAAAGAGAGTATATTACAATATATTTGGTTCCAAACGAATATCATACTCGTTGAAAGTTTGAAATACACATGTAGTACTTAGCAAATGAATCAATAAAATATTTCGAAGCACATATGAACAGTTATTTTCATGGGAAAGAAACTTTGGAAAATCTTGTAAGCAAGTGAAATAAAGAGTTTTATTTTAAGCAATACTTACACCAACCAAAATATTATGTTTTACACTTTTTCAGTGCTACTTGCTTTGATGCTCAAACTACAGAAGGGATGAAACACGTTAACATTCTTTTCATTTTTCTCATGATTAATATGCAATGAATTTCATTTATAATTCGCTTATGTGATTTCAAGGTTATGTAAATGTATCTAATCGTGTTTGATTTTAAAGTCTGTTGTCTTCACTTTAACTGTATGTTTAAATATGTACAATATCATTCATATCTTATTAACTTACGATTTCCGCATACATAAACTATTTTAGAAATATTAACCGATATACCCAGTACTTCGACAGCGTGTTATACAGTTTTCCAATGATATGTACTCTGGGCTGCTGATACAACTGTCATTTCTATCAATAACATTATTTTAATTTATTGCTGTACTTGGAAAAATGAAATGTATTATTTGTATATTCTTTTATGTCAGTCAACTTGTAATGATTCAGCTTGATGTTAATGATATGAAATAAACATAATTGTTACTATTTATTTCATGTTGTTTTAGATAAATAATAATATAACATCTTTAAGTAAAAGTGATATAATTTTATCGAATTATCGAATGATATAATTCAGGAAACGGTGTCTGCATTCTTATCGTGATATAAGACAGTAGAGAAAGTATTGTACGTTGCATTGACTTACTTTGTACAACATGCAATACTGAGTATGAGTTTGATTGGTACCCTTGTAGAGACGACCAGCTTAACTTAATATTGATTCGTTTAATTCATTCTTATATATAGTGATACATTATAAACCACTTTGATTCCGTTTTACCGGCTTTTTCTCATAGACGATCCCACGCTGACAAAATTATGCATGCAGTTTCTGATACTGTCTATGTAAATATAGTAGTGACGCATGATGTATATAGTGACGCAATCATATGTCATATTCTTGTGTATATAAATAATGTTTTCTGACAAAATGTTATATAATGTATGCAGATGACCTAGTAACAAGATTTAAATTGACTTATCATTTATTATATAGGGCGTTATACAAATGCACTAAAAAGTATATATACACACATGCAAACGTAACAGCTGGGAATTCCCGGTGTATGCGTCTACATGATCGGCCTTCCATATATAGCTCGCGTGACCGGAAGCTTTATAAAAAGCCTAGCCTATTGTAACACCAAGGTCACGCCCCCATATCTCATACACATATGTGGAACTTGATAACACAGGAAAGGCTGATAATATATACAACGACTGGAAGCAGACGAGACTGGCTTTAGTACCTGTATACTTTCCCCGGTTCCACCTCATCCTGAGTCAATGTCTAACATGGATACCTCCGAATATCTCGGGGGGGAATGAATGGAAATAATGGGGAAGTACGTCCCCACCAACCGTACAAGACCGTCCACTTCAGGTAAGATCATCACCAGCCTACACGTACGTATCTGTTTACCTGTGAACACTTTCGTCTACTAGTCAGTTCGGATGAATTTTCTCGATTTGATGCCATTGTTATAAATTACAATGTAGCTATTTTTCAAATTTCATTCGTTTAAATTTTGATTATTTAATTTAATTTAATTTTCAAATATTGTCCACGAAGAATGAAAATAAAGACGAAATGCCTATTACGAGGACTTAAAACCGATGTGTAATTAGTATGTGCGAGTCCAAACGGCAACAGCCAATTAACATATATATATGTATATATGCAGTAACAGCTGGGAATATATATCATCATTGATGATCAATCTCGTTTATAAGTACAACGTGACATAATAACACACATATACATGACAGCTACAGTGTAGCTCCGCCAACCATGTCTATATTATGTACGTATAGCCTATGTGGTGTACACTATTACACAACATTTCGTTACTTACATACATATATTGTACCCATACACATGGAAACCTACACTCNAGTCCAAACGGCAACAACCCATTAACATATATATATATATATATATATGCAGTAACAGCTGGGAATATTTATCATCATTGATGATCAATCTCGTTTATAAGTATAACGTGACATAATAACACACATATACATGACAGCTACAGTGTAGCTCCGCCAACCATGTCTATATTATGTAGTTATAGCCTATGTGGTGTACACTATTACACAAAAGTTCGTTACTTACATACATATATTGTATCCATACACATGGAAACCTACACTCAGTATATGAGTATAGAAAGATACATTTGTAACATGCAAACACTCAGCCCACGTACATTTCTACTTTACTGTCTAGAATGCGGTCATATGATCTTCAAGAGTACCACACTACGGCAGACAGCTGTTTCTTTTTATAATGAGACGTACAAGTTATCTGTACCGTTGTAAATCATATTGTAATAGGCATGCAGTGTATATCTCTGTTCGGTTATTAATTATGAAACACGAAATTTCTTTCTCGTAATAAATGAAGAACCAAAGTTTATGTTCATTTAATANAAGTTGCATCGTGTTTACACTCGTGGTCTGTGTTATTTGCTGGCGCAGTATATAAGTATAGAAAGATACATTTGTAACATGCAAACACCCAGCCCACGTACATTTCTACTTTACTGTCTAGAATGCGGTCATATGATCTTCAAGAGTACCACACTACGGTAGACAGCTGTTTCTTTTTATAATGAGACGTACACGTTATCTGTACCGTTGTTAATCTTATTGTAATAGGCATGCGGTGTATATCTCTGTTCGGTTATTAATTAAGAAACACGAAATTTCTTTCTCGTAATAAATGAAGAACCGAAGTTTATGTTCATTTATTTAGTATGATGAGACAAACTCTTTCTCAACTCTCTATTAACAAAGAACAATATATGCAATCTCTGTCCTGTTACTAATAGTGAGACGCACTCACTCTGTAACCGTACTAATGACAGGACACACGATCTCCGAGACAGTCTAAAGCCACACTGAAACACACAGTAGTCTCCGTATATATATATAGAGAGAGAGAGACACGTGGGAACGTTGTCCATTCTTGGTTAGCCATTATTAGGTGGTCTACATCTTGTTCTTTCTGGTACTGTTACGCCTGCTTGGCTGGTTGATTGTCACTATCTGCATCATATACTGTACAAGTATAGTTACGTCAGCTAGCTAACACATATTGTATATGTGTATCCTGTTTACATTCACATTCCCTCGTATATTTCCGGTGTTTAAACCCGCTATATATAATCTTTTACTACGGTGGTCCCCGAGTACCATACACGATGAACAATAATCACACCACACGATGTACGTTCAATGAACCAAAGGGACGTGGGAATCATTGTGTCATGGTGTACCGATTTGGATGTACGAGAAAGTCTGCTTGAGCACAGAAATCGTTCTAAAGCATGAGAACAGTTTCATGAAAACGGGCCCTGAAAAGATCATGAATGAATGACTCGTATCAAGATATAACAATTCTTGTCAAATAGCATGGCAATTCCGGCCATTTTTTACAAAGATTTCTTAGATATAATTGATATATTTTTAATGCACATCATTTTTTTTCTTCTTTCTAGAATGGTTTCATAACAAAAAATATTAAGTATTACTAGAGATATTACCAGTTAAATCAAAGATTCAATGAACCAAAGATTTAATTATATTTCAACTCATATATATCCGTAAGCGTCCTAACATTGCTCTTCCTCTTCAAATATTGATCCGTGCACAAGTACTGTCTATGTGGGTGAATACTAACCTTCCTGTTTGTTAATGTTTCATAACCTAATCTAATCTATATCTACGTGGGTTGATTTTTACCTTTAACTGCATATGAATCTTCTTTCTACCACTTTGGGAGGGGTATATGCATATAGGCGTATTAACTGTCTTGTGTTTACATTGATGTACATATTTTATAGAGCTAGGATGCTACATAGTGGGTTTCGCAGTATGCCATCTTTAAAATCGTCTCCTAGTTTAATAACAGTAATATATAATCTACGGTTTATAAGGTAGGACTGACTTGTAGACACTTTATGAAACATTTATTAAACATAATGACGTTTGATGCATTGATTGAGACATTTCAGCAAGACAACGGATGGTGGCGGACAGGTAGCTGGCAACACGTTTTAAAGTTGTCTTTAATAAGAAGAGTTGTAATGACGAGCCACGGAAATAAAAGTACATGGATATTATGTAGATTTTTTGTACCAACACTAGACAATGCGTCCAAAAGAGAGTTGAACATGCTTCCTAATTTACTCTATGCTTATGATGGAAACAATGTTAAGTGTTTTAGTTTTAATAATTATTAGACAACCATACACGACTATTCAAAAGAATAGCTGCATGAATTGTATATATTCTCTGCAGGATTAATTTCATTCTCGTCAGACATTAACTATTGTATATAGAAACAAAAAGATGTTGTGCTTTATGAACCATATGTACCTTAACTATTTACAAATCATTTCCAGACAAGGACGAGTTATTGTGGACCTGATGCTCATCGGGGAATACAACGCTGGAAAGTCAAGCATCATTCGACGATTTGTGGTAAACGTTTGATAATTATTAGAAAGCATTATTTCTCCTTCTTTACTTGTCTAGCGTTGTTTTATAATAGGATACATGTGTATATATAGACGCGGGTCAATCGTTAATTCTAGTCGATGTTATTTAACAAAAAGCAAATTCAGCCCTGGGATTCATTCGATGGAACCTGAAATACTGCCCTGAGACTCTTCAAAAAATCTGCTCATAAACTCGAATACAGTGACACACTGTGGGATCCAGTTCTCTCGAAGGATATCGATAGGTTGGAGGCTATGCAACGGCGCGCTACCAGATGTATCTGTAATGATTATGGACGAAAATCTAGTGTGAATACCATGATGGAGAAACTCAACCTCACTCCTCTGGCAGAAAGACGACGCGAGCATTGACTTATTATGATGTACAAAGTAGTCAATGGCCTAGTAGCAATCCTCCTAAAAGATAAAAACACTCAACGACATTTAAACTTATAACATCAAATGTTAATACATTCAAGAACAGCTTTTCCCCATGAACAATCAATGAGGACAGGAACAGTTAAGACGAATATTGTATTTTGGCGGATGATTTGGAAAATTTCAAAAAATACCTACAAAAATCTGACTGTTTGTATGGGTTTACCGACCTTGCACCAGCCAGGGTCTTGTGAAGACGGGAACCTTGAAAAACACAGCCGAAAAGAAATAAGAGGGAAATGAACAAAAACAATATGTGAATCCAAAGGGTTGCAATGGGGCAGCAGACCAGTTTCATTATCGCCATTGTCGCCTAAAAAGACAAAATAGAAACCTTTATTCTGCAGAGAATCCCATAATATTCCTATTATACGATAGCATACAGTTAGATACAAAAGTCCTAAACTTTCCCCGAATCTGAAGGAGTCTCTTTAACATAAAAAATCTACGTGCCGTACAAAGTTTTACTTAATTTTGCGGAACATCTAGAACAAATGAATAAGAGAGAACAAAGGAAATGTTGTCGATTAATGAAGTCAACTTAGGGAAAAACGGAATGTTAACAGGCGGCATTAAAATGTTAATTGCAGTATGAACGACATATTTTGAACGAGGTTTTACTTGAGTATTGTTCACATGAATTCCATACCCTCGTGTATATAATACTCTCATATCTAAGTTTCTCGCTTATACCAATGGTTGTGCCCAAGACAAAGACAAACAAATTGTATCTGTGTTTTAGGATGGAACATTTGACGACAGTTTGTGTTATACGATTGGCTGCAGTTTTGTGAGTATTTTGCTTTAGACGTTCAGCTGAACAACGTAGAAACTAGATTGGGCTATTAGTGTTCTTTTGTTATTCCTATACAATGTGTTTCATGTGTAATTATTACTTTACCCTGGTTTAAACTTTGTTTTATTCAAATTGTGTTAGACAATACATCGAAATACATCTTTTACCTTGATTATCTATGTATCGGCGTATCAGCTCATATTACACATTTAATAATTGTTTTTTTTAAACTCGTGCTTTAGACGTTCAGCTGAACAACATAGAAAATATATGGGGTAATTTGAGTAGTTTTGTAATCCCTATACAATGTTTTGCATTTATAATGATTATTTTTCCTTGTGTTACAGTATGTGAAGAACGTATGTCTTGACCGTTCTGACATCAAGTTAAGACTGGTATAGTACAATTATTTATATTTTACTTAATAAATGGATATTTTATTTCAATATTTACTACAATTTGTATGCGTTAGTATTGACAAAACTATCTGAAAAGGTTTCAGTACATTAAATTGCCATACAATCGTACGCATAGAAAGATTAGCCCACATCCAAATTGATTTTCTTGAATTGCTTTTGTAAATTGTTTGATATGTGATTTCGGTGTGACGTAACAATGCGAGTACNACGTATGTCTTGACCGTTCTGACATCAAGTTAAGACTGGTATAGTAAAAATATTTATATTTTACTTAATAAATGGATATTTTATTTTAATATTTACTACAATTTGTATGCGTTAGTATTGACTATCTGAAAAGGTTTCAGTACATTAAATTGCCATACAATCGTACGCATAGAAAGATAAGCCCACATCCAAATTGATTTTCTTGAATTGCTTTTGTAAATTGTTTAATATGTGATTTCGGTGTGACGTAACAATGCGAGTATGATTATGCTTTTCTAGTCACGATAAAGTTGGAAACTGTATTTATATTTCAGTGGGACACCTCCGGAGGCGAACGGTACAGGGGCCCTAGTAGGTCAGAGTACCGGCACTGTCACGGCGTTATCATCGTGTATGACGTCACAAACATGGTATGTAAAGAACAAATTAGGGGAACTGTTTTAAAAGGAGAATAGCAGATGCTATTTACATGTATAGAGAAAAGTATAACTCTTCCTGATAATAATTAAGTTAAAACATGTTTTGCAGAAAAGCTTTGAAAACATCGCAAGCATTTGGCTGAAGAACATAGAGCAAAATGGAACGAGTGACCTAGTGGTGATGATCGTTGGAACCAAGTGTGACCTTCCGGGTCGACAGGTTGATTACGTCACGGCTAAGGTATCACGCTTACCTGAAAACCGAAACAAATTTAAATCTGAAAACAATTTTTCTTGGGTTTGAAAGAACATATCTGATAAAAACGTACTTGTCTTAATTTAGCACTGATCATCCCTGTGCGATTTAACATTTTAATGTTGCATAAATAAAGATAATAGCCCTATTGCAACAGGTGACGTAGTAACAAGAACGAAAAAACTTCTGAGATGAGTGTTTGTTGTGATTATGTTTGCAGAAATATGCCGACAGACTGAACGTACCGTTGATGGAGATAAGTTCCCTGACAGGATATGGCATTGACCGTGCCATCATGTCTGCCGTTACCATGGCCTTAGACAAGATTATCCAAAACGCATCGTCGATATGTGAAGGGGAATATGTCTATGCAAAGAGGAAAACTGACAATGGCTGTCAACTCTCCTGATGGCTAACAAAACGCCAAAGATCTTAAAACAATTAAGGATGGATGTCATCTACACTGATAGTCCGCATAGCTAACAATATTGACACTGTTTGTCAAATGTACTGGGAGCACAAAGATCTGACAACATTCGCACCGACTGTCAACAGTACTAAGTGGACATAGATTTAATAACAACTGATACTGGCTGTCAAACGTAGTAAGGATCCAGAGATTAATTAACTCTTGTTTACTTACTGAACATACATATTCGTAAAAGATGTGCATTGCTTAGGTTGCCTTACAATCGTCAGCTGTAGGGAATTCCCTCAGCGGTAAAGCATCGTGCTGGAGCCCCATCGACGGCACTATCTTTATCACTATTTCTCGTCATACTACACAACCTGGTGCCGTTGACCCTCTCCGTTTAAGGTAGGAGAACACTTGGCGGGAAGCCAAAGAACCTGGGTTACATTCTTCTATGAAGAATAATTGTTTTCATGTGTATTGAAGACTAATGATATTGACGTGTTTTTTTTTATTTTGACTGGTGCTTCAATTCTATAAAATGGAACAAATCACATCATTATTGCATGAAGTTCTAATAAGAACAGATGTAGTTTAATGTAACATGTACGGTCTATACGTGCGCTTCCTGCACCAAATTTATTTGTTGAAATAAGATAGTTTTGTACATGTAGTTCATATCGGACTTGACACGAGTTTCCATGCATTTCATATAAAAATGAAACATGCATATTTCTTTTCTTTTTATCGAGCACCTAGCGAGCTAAGATAAAGTGATTTTAAGGTAACTTCTATCCCAAGATCAAAACCTGCTTTTCCATCTCATTCTTGAAGGCTAAAATACTGCCATCTTGGCGCAATACATAATGTTTCCATTGTGACGTTAAAATATAATACAAGACCCTGTGACGTTATGTCATTCCAATGTATATCGTTGTGTTGGTACTATTACATGCGTTCATATGCCATATATATATATGGCATTTGCATTTGCTGAATGGTTACGCAAGTTGAATGGGTTCCTCATGCATCCAGTTTAACTGGGAAATAGTACAAGTAATCTGGTCCGTAGTTTTAGATGACGTGACACTGTATGTGTAATGCTTATGTGCTTGTTTTGTTGGGATGTTTGTGTTATGAATTTTGTTAATAAAATACGTTATTTTATATACTGTTTATCCTGGGCTTTGTTAGTTTTCTTGTGTTGCATGTTATAAACTGACCATGATCTCCTGGTGTCGATAGCTGTTTTGGAAAAACGTCCAAAGTCAATATAACGAGGAACACGAGATTACTCGTGTATTATATTTCTGCAATCATTAAGAGCGGCGTTCTTCAACGTCATATATATGTCCTCTTTATTTCAAAGCCATGAATATTTAAGTTTTTTGTATGTATTATCGAAGGAAACCGGTTAAGAATTATGTAGTATGACTCAAGATATAATTCCCATGGGCCAGAAGTAACTTGGAAACACATCATTGTAATATGAGTGTATTCCTTGCTTCATATCCAGCAAGTGTCTAATTAAGCATATGGTCACCGGGTAGCGATCTCAACTATTTGCATGTTAGACCCAGAGACTAGTTCTCAATGTATGGCCCAAATCCTTCAGCTAATCCAAGTAACACGATTTGTTTGTCTCTTCATAACCAATTATTGAACATGTACATGTCTGTATATCTAATTATGATGCGGGAATCTGAAAATGTCCATGTTTTAATCCATAAGCTAAATCTTCAGCCGAGGGCAAAGCTGGATCCCGAGGCTAGTCTGCGTAACTTGCGTGCATTTGTTTCCCCATGCCCAACAGTACACGTATGGTCATAAGGTGGTGACGTCAACCATTCCCAAGTTAAGTCCTCAGGGGTGGGGTTGGAACGAGAAATGAAACTTGGTAGCATGGTTGTCATCTCTTCATGCCAAATAATACAATGAACAGTCCATAGGTTCATAGAACGTATACATTTTATTCTGCAGGCATATTTACTTGTGATGTAGGTTTCGATCATCTGCCAGCTAATACACACACAACAATTTGAGCTGTCATCAAATTTCTTACCAAAGAAGGTGTAAATGAGAAAGAAATTTATAATCCCTAAGTATTTCAAAGTAGCAAAATGGACAGCTAATTTAAACATGGCCACCGTTCATCTGAAGATGACCTTCGGTCTAGTCATCCTGTTGAGGTAATTACCAATAAAATGATTGCCCGTGTTGAGGCTATGATCAAGAATGGTCGGTGAATAAAGGTATACGAAATAGCTCTTGAGTGCGACATTTTTAATGAAATAGTTTGCACTATAATCAATGGCCATCTAGAGATGTCAAACGTTTATGAAAGATGGGTGCCTCAAAACCTTAATGCACATCATCAACATCATAGACTTGAGTCCAGTTGAGAGCTGAAGACTATTTACAACGAAAACCCAGAGACATTCCATTTACACTGTGTCTGGTACAATTGGTGATGAAGTATGGATTCACCGTTGGGTCCCAGATGCAAAACAAGAGTCTACCAAATTGAAACAAGCGGACACCGCTCCATCAAAGAAACTTCTAACTCAACCATCTGCTGGTCCAGTCATTAGGACTAGGTGAACTTATAATGAGAAATCAGGTAAACCCCAACTTTTCACTTTGATATACATTCGTTTCCATTTGCAATATATGATAACAACATTTACATGTTAGCTTGCTGAAGGTGGCCCTACAGCTGTACATTAATACAGAATACTGCTATGAAGGGTCAATGTACATAATCAGACCAAAATGACATGTTGAGCTGAACATTTCAACAAACACTTCAGTTGGTCCTCAGTAACTACATTTATTTTTCTGGTATTCCTATCTGTTGCATTGCGAAGCATAAAGGGATGATGCTTGTTTCAAGTGAAGTACCTTTGCGAAATTTATTTTCTTTGAACTATTTAGATACATACAAATGTATTGCCTGTATGAAGTTCACTCACCTTTAAACAATATATAGTAACTAATATTCAACATGACAAGTCTTTCTGATTGGATTGCAAAAAACGTTGATAAAATATCTTCTGTATAAAATTATTTTAACAAATAACATCTCAATCAACCAGTTTGAGCATCTTGGATGTTTAATTACAAAATACAATTCATATTCTCTATACATGGTTTTTATATGCCCACATAAAAACTAGGTTTCAATTCATTATGACCGATCCAGGAAAAACTGGGATTGTTCAACGGTCACTTTGAACCCTCCAACTTATAATGGACAATAACAAAATGCCAAGAGGGCCTGTTTTGCTCACCTGAAACTTTATGTCCAGCAATAGTATATATAAATGTATATAGCTATGGGTTGGAGATCTCAACCATTTCAAAATTACGGTCCCTACGGAGTGAGCGCGATCCCAGAGTCTATTTCAATATCATGACTCTTTATACCTGTCGAATGTAATATCGTTACTTGGTGGGGATCTTGACCGTTTAAATGTTATGACCAAGAAATTAAGTCCCTATGGATGGGGCCAGACCTCAGGGTCATTCCTCATATCCTTATTGTGTTCTTTGCTCTACAATGGTGTAGTCAGATCCCAGGATCAAATTCTAATGTTGTAATTGTATTTGCCTCTTGAAGCCCAGCATGGATATATGTGTAAATGGTTATGGGGTGGGGATCTCCACTGTTTCAAAGTTATGACCCAGGAACTTAGACTCCGAGGTTGGAGTCATGACCAGACCAAGGAATTATCCTAGGTCGGTCCTTTTTTGCCTCAACCCTCAGCCCCCAGTGGTCAGCCCCTCCATTTGTACAATTTTGAAACCTCACCACCTTAGAATGCTACAAACCAAGTACGGTTGATATCCATCTCTAAGTTATAGAGAAGAGGCCATAAAGCAATATGGCCTAATTACCCCTATTTTGCACTGCCCCTCTGCCCCTCATGGGTCAGCCTCTCCATTTGAACAATTTTAAATCCTCAACACCTGAAAATGCTTCAAACCAAGTACGGTTGATATCCATCTCGAAGTTATAGAGAAGAGGCCATAAAGCAATATGGCCTAATTACCCCTATTTTGCCCCGCCCCTCTGCCCCTCAGAGGGTCAGCCCTTCCATTTGAATAATTTCAAATTCTCAC
This sequence comes from Mizuhopecten yessoensis, assembly GCF_002113885.1. Lineage (NCBI taxonomy): Eukaryota > Metazoa > Mollusca > Bivalvia > Pectinida > Pectinidae > Mizuhopecten > Mizuhopecten yessoensis. The sequence continues at coordinate 56,822 of NW_018405609.1, forward strand.
CACCTGAGTATGCTTCCAACCATAAATGGTTGATATCCATCTTTTAACTCCACAGCAGCTGTTGCTTGAAGAAATATGGCCAAATTAAACCTTTGGGCCCCACCCTTCAGTCCCCTTGAGGGTCAGCCCCTCCATTTGTACAACTTTAAATTCTTACCACCTAGGAATGCTTCCAGTCAAATCTGGTCAAATTTCAATCATTAATACCAGGTGAGCTAAAATCAGAGGCCTTTTTTTATATTGTTCACTTGAAAAAAAAAGAAAAAGGCATTTTTAGATGCGAGAAAAAAGGTATAACAATGTGCCGGATGCAAGCAAACAACTAAGGTAGCTAACAAGGTGCCCAAAATAACAACCTGAGTGCACCAAATCCTGCTTTTGGTTTAGCCTCAACTATAACAAACACATCTTAATTAAGACGAACTTCGTCTGTCTGTTCAGGATGATAACTGTGTAAATATAGAACAGATTATGATGAATGTTAAACTCAGTACTGTACAATTTGTATAACATAAAATGCTCATTGTGTATATAAAGTTTTGCGGTTTTCATGGTTGATTGCTATGGAACCATAAAAATTAATATAACAAATTTTATTGAGATACGCGACTACTGTTGTTTTTATTAAATTTAGGGTATCTACTATCCACAATAGTTTGTACCACGAAAAATCTAATTAGCATCTAACCATGAAGGTAAGTACCCGCAGACATTTCATTGTATTTATAGTTTGAGCAATATGTGTAAAAATATGAACAAAAATTTGAATACTTTAAGACACTGTCATGGTTCAATTATTACAGTTTTTGATGATCTGTACCTTCAAAATTCAAAATTTGGTTTTCCATTTGGCCAAACAATTTTTTCTTCTGGAATTTCTTCAGGATAAACTGTGTCTTCTTCATAAGATCCTCTCACACTTCCCATAATCAAGTCATTTTTGTAAACATTTAGAACTTCTCCGGCTAAACTGAAAAAATTGGATTTTGGTGCATGTTCTAGGTTTCCTGTTAAGCCACTTCCAAGATACTTGTAATTCACAACAAGCCATACGGCTATCAATGTGGAGTATCGCACCCCTTTTCCAGACCGCCAAGGCATTTTCACACTCTGCATTAGAACATCTTCTTTGCAATCGTATAAAAAGAAAATAACTTCTTTTGCAGATACTCCAATAGCAGGGACAAATAAGTTTTTTGAATCAGGATACTTTTTTTTTTGTAAAAATGAAAATACTATTGCCTGTGCGATCATCGGGTGTTTTATTTCATTGTAGTTAAGATTTTTGCACATAACTTCCACAGATGTCTTATCTCCATGGCGGACTTCTTTGTCTCCTGAGATCAGTATCGGCACACAGTCTTCGCCATGACCAAGAATAATATCAAGACACCCATGCCAGACAGCAGGTTCACCTGGAAAAACAAGCAAACAAAATGTAGAAACTAATGGAAACACAGGCAAAATTGAGTATCAAATATGTAAAACTTTCAAGTTTGAAAGTGAACTTGGGGGGAAAACAAATGCTGTAAAGATTGGTATTTAAGATATATACATCCTTGCAATTGATGCTCCAGGAATTACACTCACTTACGCTCTCTGCACCCCTGGAATATGTCATAGCAAAATCAATGGCTCAGTGTGTGGCACATTGTGGATGAGAGTTGAGACAAGAAGACCAGTTTGATATTTGATATCTGATGTACCTTAAAAGAATCTCGCAACCGCGTAACAGTAAAATTGACTGGCTTTGAAGTCGGGTGTTGCTCCTCTGTAATCTTCAAATGACAGGTATATGTATATCAGCCTAGCGAATGGTCAGGATTTTTTTTACCAAATAGCTACGTAACTGTGTGCCTTAAGTTTTTGCTATGTTATATTCCAGGAGTGCAGAGAACGCAACTGAATGTAACCCCTGGAGTATCGAAGATGAGATATATATTGCAGAGTGAAGAACTGCAAAAAGGTCCGTGAGTGGCCATAACCTCATCTTATGTGGACAAATTACAACTTACAATTGATAACAAGAGCACCGCAGGGCAGAACAATATATGCCTGTCCCATTCCAATCTGACAACTTAAAAATCCTTCTGGTACATTATTGTAAGTCGTTTTGGCCTTACAATAACGGCAGACCTTCATACATAGGTGGAGGTACATGTAGGTGTGTGGGGTATAATTAAAACATATCTTTTAATAGAAAATTGTATAACATACCTACACTGGTATCTCCAAGTCTGTACTTAACATCAGATTTGCATCCACACTGACATACACCACGGGTAAATTCTCCATGATTTCTACAGGTTTCATCAATTGAATAGCTGCTACTCAAAGCTAATTTTGAAAAAACATGTTCTGCTAAAGCTATTGTTATCTGTGTTTCATTGCTGAGTGTTCCACAGCTTTTCCGCTCCAAATCTTTGATAAAAGTCATAGAAGCTGAAAACAAACAAAAAACAATTCTATAACATAATTATAATTAAGACAAATACCTGAGTTCTAGAGTAGTCAGTTCATCTGTATTAGTGCACGTGGTAGTGGGAACAATAGTGCAATATGTTATACAACTCCTATAAATATAGCAGCATTTTGTTGGACCTGTTCTTAGCAACTTTCCACTAACTTCTACAGACAGCTGTAAAATCAATTTATTTTTTATATCCAAAATTTCGAAATTTGTCTACTTCCTATGTGTTCTTTTACAAGCTCAATCCCTGAGTTACAATTTCACATAGTTTCTGCTTAATCTCACAAGAAGAATACGAATAAGGTTGAAATACAATTTATTTACAAACATGGATGATCGCACATTCATGTCTCAAAATGACTACATAGAAGAGGTTGAAAATGTGTTTTGTCAAGATGGCTGCCATGGTGGCCATCTTTGATTTCTGACCAACCCAAAAAATAACATCTGCTAAAAGAATTATCACAGGATCATTCCTGGCAATGTTCAAATCAATTATACAGTCAGGATTGAGCATGTCCGTCTGTGCAAAGGTGTTTGTAATTCTGACATATATCATTAATAAAATAAGGGTATTAGATAATGATAACGACAATAACATGTTTTTTGTCATGATGTGCAATTTTTTCAACACTTTAAACTTAAGCACAAGTATTTTGCACAGAAGTACAAAGGAATTTCACACAACTTGTCACAAGTTCAAATATTCTTTGCACTTATTTGACTTCAGTGTAAATCTTTTGTACTAAAGTTGAAAAGGCACATTGCCATTGGCAAAACATGTTTACACTTTAAGTGCATTTAGGTGTTTTTTTCAGTAGTTTCGATTAATAAAACAGCTGCCAATAATGTGATGTGCTGTGTTTTAACTGTAAGCCTGTTCTGCCCATGGCTACAATCTGCGTCAAGATAAAGATAAAGTTAGCAGTGCTCTGCCCCCGGGTAAAACAGAAATGACTTGGGTTACCGGTATCCGTTATGAAGGTGAAAAGTCTTGCAAGTAAAATTCTCGATATATCGTCCTGGGAATCAGCATGACTTGGATGTTTTAAACAATTATATAACATATCTGTCCCTTTTGTAAAAACTGAATAAAACGGGAAGAATTCTTCCTGGAGAGTTTCTGTCTCGCAGAACGCATCAGAAAATCGTACTCCGAAGCCTGTACAGCCGTTACATGATATCATTTTCAGGAAGAATAATGCGTTAAAGCTGCCCTCAGATAATGACTTAATCGCTTTTTGAACAAGTGGTAGATTGTCTCCCAATCTTCCAATTAAATTGTCGATGATGGCATGTCTTTTATGTTTCTTTAGAGGTGGTGGGTCGACCAAGACGGCAGCAGCCATTTTTGAGTTGTGTATATAATGACAGACAGGGACAAATCGGAGCACCCAAGACCGAATGCATCTATTTTGGGCAACATATGATCCCTCTAACCACCGGGTATTATACGTAAGTATACCGGCAAAGACGATTCCGCCGAGGAATAAAATTCAGTTATAAATTGCTACCAGAGACGTATGATATATATTGCAACTGAAAGCTTGACTTAGTAGATGTAGATATTATTTAAAGTAAATTAAATCAGAGACGTATAACAGTGTTCTACGTCTCTGATTAAATGTTTACGAATTCTCAAAAAATCGTATGAAAAGCATACGGAACCCAGTGATAGTTTAAGTATACAACACAGACACAGGCACAATATGCATTATACATAATTATAAAAACATATTATACATAACGACAGTTAAAAACTAAAAAGATAGGAAGTGAACTTGGGGAGGAGGGGGGGGGGGGGGGGGGGGGGGGGATTGAAAGTGGTATTATGTTGAGAAGATCTACAAGGATGAGTTTCAATGCATTTCATGAGATTTATGAAACGAGCCTCTGGCGAGCTAAAATGAAAAATTCGTGACATCCATTTGATGTCATAACCTGAAACAGGTATAAAGGTGTGTCTTAAGGGCCTCCTGCTGTCAGCACTGGACACAGATGTACGTGTTTTAACTTAAAAGTGTTATTTACCGGCTGTACACAAATTTCACACCGAAGTAGCTATAGGCTAAGGGCTTGGATCGAGATGATTTTCATTATTGAACCAATATGTTAAATTATAACTTGTATATATTATATGGAGAATTCCGTCCATTACTGGCGCCATGGATTGAGATGGTTTTCTGTTGGTTTTTCAACATATTGATCTTATTGTATTTTAATGCGGTACAATATTTCTAGAGTTCAATCACTATGTGTACAATGTAGTTGTATATTACGATTATACATAATCTACTCGAAAACAAGAGGAAAGCACCTTTACAATGTATTTGATCTCTCCAGATGTAATTTAAATATAGGTATTGGTTTAATTATTGTTGACTAGATATATGAGTACATTGTATATTCTATAATTATTTGATTTAAACGGCTATGGCTGCATTGATTGTAAAATAAAAGTTGCAAACAAAATTACACAATGCGAATATTTTAGTTAAACGCAGTATGCCCAAGCCTCAATAGAAACGTATGGACACATTGATGTGCGACGACATTGGGTTCAAACGTCATATTATTTAACGTTACATTGTACAGTGTGTACACGACGCCATTTAAAAATAATATACATTTCACGTCAATTTTACATATAATAAGATAATGATATATGATGCCATATATTTTCAGAAACTGCTTTATTATTACAAAAAATACATAATTATTATTGTGCATGAAAACATGAAATTTGATTTGCCATAAGGACCCCTCTCCTTGGCGCGCCTTATATATTCGGAGCGATCCGCTCCTTTTTCAAGACACAGTGAAACAGAACAGTTACATGTACATATACATCATATAACAAGAAGATATAACTGATATACTATAATTAAAAATATAGCTATTATATAAAACCAATAGTCCCCTCGAGAAGATGGGACTTTAACTCTGAACATCTGCGTTCAAAGACGATGTCATCTGAAATAATACGCCTGATGCGCAGAGCTTGGGAGTAGGGTATGCTTCTCGTGGTGTGCGAAGGGTGACAACCTTACCATCCATCAATCAGAGTGGAACTGGTGTCCAAAAATGTGTTGCTCTCCGTGGAGATATCCGCTGTGAATTTGATGGTGGCGTGGAACGCGTTAGCGTATTCAATAAACTCGTCAAGGGAGTCCCGACCCGATGTCCATTTGATTTCAACGTCATCGATATATCTCAACCAGCTAAATGGCTTAATTGGAGCAGATGTTAAAAGTTGGGCTTCAAGATGTCTCATGAAAACATTGGCATATGAGGGGGCCATCTTAGTACCCATGGCTGTACAGCTAACTTGTAAGTAGTTATCCTCATTGAATGTAAAGTTGTTAAGTGTGAGGACAAGTCTGAATAAATCCACCAGGCTATCAGTCGATGGGTGTTTGGTACTGCGCCGTTCCCATGCCTCGCGACAGGCTGCAATGCCTCCGTCATGCGGTATGTTAGTGTAGAGGGAAACGACGTCCATCGTAACTAACAAGGTACCTACTGGTAAGTTCTTAGCAGGTGTTTTGTTAAGATAGTCTGTGGTGTCTTTTAAAAAAGATGGTAAATGTTCCACGAATGGTCGGAGGTGGAAGTGCACAAACTGGGAAATTTTCTCCGTCGGGTGGTTGATCGAGTTAATGATGGGTCTACCAGGGTTCCCAGGTTTGTGAATTTTAGGAAGAAGATAAAACTTTCCTGCTTGAGGGTTTTCGGGGCGCAGGAATTTCGCGGTATCGTTGTCAATATCACCCTTCTCTAAAATTCTATTGATGGTATTATTAATCTGCTGTGCGTGTACGTGCGTCAGGTCACTATCGACCTTACGATAAAATGTCTCGTTGGAGAGTTGCCGATTAGCCTCTTGAATGTATATATATATCGAAATGACGATTTAAAAGTATCGAAACATCTTTAAAAACAAGTATCGAAGCTGTCACGGTTTATGAATTCATGAGCACTTCATGATTCTCAGTTTTGTGTGAAAAGACCTACAATGCAAAAGGAGCTCTGTTTTGGAAATTTTGAGTACGTTGTAGTTCATATTAGTTTTTGGTCAATATAATTATAAAAGGGTCACGATAAAGTTTTAATACCGGTTCCTCGATCTATTTTGATAAGTTGAACGTTGAGGAGGTGAAATTTTGTTTTCGTAATGCGACTTGTCTTTGCCGATATTTGTATTGATTGCTTTTAATCTGTTAAGGCTAATATATTACCACGGAATTAGATTAAGTCCGTGATATTCCTAACGTATTTTTATTTCCAGGAGTTTGTTCTAGTTCAGTCAGTCGTACAGGTATAATACTGTACATAAGGAACGCAAGGGAAAAGGTAAGCATCCAACACGGTGAAAGTTGCTAGATTGGAGGACTTATGATTGATATAAACACCAATGATGTTCTCAAAAATATTCTTTTCAAAATGGTGAACCACAGGGGCACGTTACAAATGTCTGAANACACGGTGAAAGTTGCTAGATTGGAGGACTTATGATTGATATAAACACCAATGATGTTCTCAAAAATATTCTTTTCAAAATGGTGAACATATCGGGACGATCAAAATTAAGTCTGAAATCATTTTTCCGATCTATATACACTGTACATGCAAGATCTGGTGTTGATTAAATACAGATCTAGTAGAAGCCACACGTGCTGGTGATGTCCAAGAAAAGCATAAAATGAGAGCTCAAAGCACGGAATTATATAAAGTCCGTGCTAAAATTCAGGCATCTATTTTTTTCATTATAGTGTAATAATTAAAACGCTATTAAAAAAAATCTTATTAGTATTTATAGTTTTCTTTAAAAGGGTTCCAATTTTGGGCACAATAATGTTAATAAAGACAGTGAAAAAGATAGTTGTTGTAAATCTCCTTTCTCATCGTATGATAGACGTGGTTGTTAGCATAAATACGTTAATTTACACAGTTATTTCCCTTGCATTAAATCTTCATTGAAAAAAATGTAATTTTAGTGTCAACTTCCGGTAAGCAGACAGCGACGATAAAAAGAAGAGTTGTCAAAAATGGAATAAGCCGGAGTTTCTAGCACACGTGTGTTGATCGCTACGGGCCATTTACACCAGTGTTTATCGTTTAATACCCGTGCAATTAATGAAACGCATAAGAATTGGGATATTTGCATGCAGCGTTAATTTGACCATCTGCAGATTAAGTTGATCAGTTCGGCCACGTTGACAGATAAAGAGCTCTTCGCCGGACAACAGGTTCGATTTTATCCTCGGGCTTCCAGCTTTTATTCATTTCAGCCACGCAATTGTTACGTGTCAAATCCTTTTCATTTTAAAATCCACTGACTTCACATTTCACAAGTAACGATCGAGTGTAATTAATTGTTTTGAGTGAACATTTCTAGTCGCCAAACCTTTCATTGATTTTTTTTCCCACATGTGCAGTTGTGACCTGTACAATATACCCAAGCTACAGTCTCAATTAATAAGCTTTTAAGTACGTTTTGATTGATGAATATTTTCTAGCTCCTTAATCCCTTTAATTCCCAGAAGAGGAGCTACCCGACCGACAGGAGCTATGAGGGTGCTACGATACAGAAGAGGAGCAATTATCAAGCTTGGAATCGTCACACTGATCGCTCTCATCATTGTTCCAATTTTCTTCCTAAAACTTGATGGAAGCAAAGATTCTAAATCAAAGAAAGATAAGGTAGGATTTAAATTATTTCTATAGTTTCTCCTGTCCTACAACAAACATTCTTTTCAGTGTTTTCACATTTATTATTTGTACTGAAAAGGTTTGAAAACTAAATAAAAGAAAACTTTCAGCTAGCTGGTACCATTATATTAATGTATTAATGTATTTTCCTTATAGAAAATTAATCATCGAATTGATGAAAATGAAAGAAGAAAGAAGAGAATTTGAACTCTCAAATAAAACTGTACAGCAAAACAAAGACTCATATCCTGCTATATGACACTGTTGTCAACTATTACCCAAACTTCATTCTTACATTAGAACAAATAATCGTAGCAAGTTTTCATCTGTCTGGTTTCAGATGTATGGTGTATTAATGTGTCAACTGTCATTTTGACAATTAAAATATAAGTGCAATAACAGGATGCTCTAGTAAACAACTGGCTTCTGTTGTATTTGTTTGATTATTTTGTCAATATTCTCTTACAATATTTGGTTTTATTCAGAAATATATAACAAATTCTTATAATGTAGATCAGCAGAGGTGAGATGTTATTTGTGGTAATCGATTATGCATATATATTAAGCAGTGATATTTTGCACCTGGTCTGTGCATTTTATCATACCATGGGACATTTTTTCCAGAATTTCCACATAAATGGGTAAATATGTATATTTTCATTAAACTTAACGATACACAATAGAAAATCATTTAATGCATTATAATGCTCAATTTTTTTATTTTTTTTGTGAAAATAAAAATACTGTGAAGATGATCATGACGTTTTGATTTTCCCCTCACAAAAAATATCTAGGAAAATACTAATCTTACTGCATATATATAGGTCTCTTGGTATGTGAACCAGAAAAGACAGGGCTCATAATGACACTGGTTGCATTGCATTATATTAGTGCCCTATGAATTATGTTGGAACTTGCAGCGCAAATTTATACTACATATTATATAAATAAGCTACATGTTTATAGTTTTAACTAATGACACCTATACATGGTTATAAGATTAATGATAAAACGCTTGTAGATAATTAAGGAAGATTAATTGTTGTTCTGCATAATAACATGAACATGTACATTATAGTGATCATTAGGGTAAGGTGTCTGTCATGAGCAGACCCCAGAGGCTATATATATACACATGCATAACATAAAGTTTTATTATGTTTTTTATGTTTGATATGAACAAGATTCCGATAGATGTTTGTTATGTATATATCATTTTGAACAGCTATATATAACTATGACTGAAGGAAATATATTCGGAACTTTTATGTTATAACTATGATATCTTCTGTACAGAAATCTTAACCAACATCATAATAATAAATAATACTGTAGTGATAAGTATATATATATATGTATCTAAGGTCAAAGTCAAATATCCAGTGTATATGCATATATCATGGAGAATTGATAATAATTAAGAATAATTCTGTGGACGAAACTCATCAACTGATTGATTATATTTGATGATATGGAATTATCTGTACTGAAATATGAAACTTTTGATAACACCTGATAAGTAGATGTCTTTGAAAAAATATGTAATGTATAATGAGTGTAGATTTTCCATATAAAAAAATATATAAAAAAATGCAGCTCTATACAAGTGACTATATAGTATTATGAATTGTTCAAATTTTGTAAAAAAACACAAAAAAAAGTAACAAAACTAATTAATTAGAATGTTTTACAAACATGATTTAATATTGTATAGCACCGAATACTGAGTTAATCCCTAGAAAAATAAGAACTTTGCCTTGAAATTTTGATTCAGAGGCATATAAGGCTGACATAAGACAGGGGTGGATCCATGGCCATCTTAACTTTTAATAGACATAAGATATAATTCTTTGAGTGAATACTCATTAAAATAGTCACGTTACAAGTGTCATATCTGGTAATAAGCCCACCCCCTGCTTTTGACATTTTCATACACAGACCGCCTGGGCTTATCACCGGTCTTGGTGAATGTACACAGGAAATTGCTGTAACTTACAGTTAATTGACTAGTTAAAGCTACATGTAAAATATAGACCATTCAATTTTTACCACAATCAAAGACGATCATGCAGGCCTGTCATTTTTATCATAAAGGTTTATCTATAATCCTTTATATCAAACCACACAATGTCAAATTTATATATTATATGTCACACATGTTACACCATTGTGTGTGGACTACGCTTTCAATACCCTATAAAGTTACAATTATTGATTACTTACACTGTAGATATGAAGTACCAGGTACTTCTGCCAGCCTGTAAAATTCATCCTAGACTTACAGGATTAACCATCGCCTAAATAGGAAAATCCATGTTAACTAACACATGGTATACATACATGTACTTGACAATCATAAAAGATTTTGTAAACAAAAAGTCTTCCAATTATATTTGATCTTTTTGTATTTTTTTCTTTGTATGTAGAATCTGTAGCAACATATGTTATACCAAAAAACAGCTGCAAGTCAACTACTTATTTACTCCCAAGACAAAAGCCTATCATACAGTGTGCATCTTGTCTAAATTAAAGATTTTATCAAATAATCATCATAGATACATATCCTATTGATTCATATATTAAGAGTCTACGTATACCTGAAAGTTCACCGAATGATTATGTTAAATATGATATATCGTATTGACGTCAAAAAGGACCATGAACTGTTGTCACAGACTGTCAGTTCATATTTATAATGTCATATATAGATTGGACACAATATCATTAAGTATTAGTGCCAAGATGACAGAATTGAGTATTTTAATTACGCTTCAAGAATCTGACCCGAAAAAACATGTTTTTCATATAACATCTCATGATGTGTCATGTGAAAAAATGATGTTTCCATTTCATATAGGATCACTGATACTTACATAATATTTTGTTATTATTTTAGCTCGTTGGAGGCTTATAAATAATGCATTCATTCTGAGATTGGTTTGGTTTGGTTTAATTTTGTTTAAAGTTTTGTTTAACAGCTAAGACTTAAAATTGTTGTATAAATCTCTATGGCAAATGCATGTGACAGTATAGGATCTACAAGTGTATGTGTATATTATTCAAAAAGATTTGAAGCCCAAGAGTTAAGAGAGGTCATTTAGATTATTTAAAACCCCCGTATTTATTGTTCTTGTACTTGAACATACATTGTATGTTTCAATATGACCTTGTTTGAAATGACAGGAGCTGCGGTGGCCAAGTGGTTAAGGTGTCTGGCAATTTCTGCTACCACTAGCCATCCACCCTTCGGTAACGGGTTCGAGGCCTACGTTGGGCAATCACCAGGTACTGGCAGTAGGTCGGTGGTTTTTCTTTGGGAACTCCAGCTTTCCGGCACCACCAAAACCTGGCACATCCTCAAATGTGCTGTTTAAAGGACATTGAACACAAACAAGCAAAATTGAAATGACAATCAGGTCGGATCAAGCATTTTTTAAGAGACGTTGACAGAGCCAGAAGCCTTCAGAAAGAGGGCAGACTTCTGAGAAAACTTGTTTCTGAGATAGTTACATTGTACATGTATTAACACACATGTCTATAGATACAATGTACATGTAATACATTTTGTACATTTCTTTATATAAATTTGCATGAACAAGAGTTTAACTGTCTGGTTAAAGCTAACAATGCTAGTTAAAAAGCTTTCAAATGAGATTTTATAAGAAAGATTTTTTTCTTCTGGATTTGAGATGTTCCCCACCTGCCAGAGGCTTTCTCTTCTGCTGTCTTATCCAAGGAAGCAACAACATTTTAGAATATACTTGCTTGGTAACGAGTGGGGGGTCTCCCTGGGTACAAAAATCGCTTTACCAGTCAAACCGATTATCATTTTTCAACATGTGAGCAAGGTAACACTACTATACTATATAAATGGAGCACTTTAACAAATTGTAACCTTTTTTTTTATCGGACTAGTTAAATAAAATGCAAAACATCAGAAAAAATATTAAGTGGAAATACAGCTGTATCAACAAAATACAACCAATTAAAATATCCAATGCACAATCCCAGAAACACCCCCCCTCCCCAACAGCCCTGAAATAAATAAACATGGCTTTAAGTTTTATGCTAGTAGCATCCTTATGTGGAAATTGTAGCTCACAAAATTTTACTTATTGGACCATCGCTATGTTCGAATGCACAATGTATGTAAAATTTACGTTTCAAAAATGATCAGAGCTTGCACTTTGAGCTATTGGTTCTCCCAGGTACAGCTCTACACCTAAATATGCCACTATCAATTATTATCTGTTGCCACCAGGCAAGAAAAATTCCCTATAAGTATGAATAATATACAACATTTATATATATAGCACTCTACATGTACATATAATGCAAAATTACTCTAAGGCGCTTTACATCACATGAATAATAGTATTCCGACAGTGACAGATATAAATATAGTAGATAAAAAAAGCATACAAAATAGGTCTAGACTTGTCTCTACCATGTTACCTTCAGATAAGGATGACTCACAGAGCTTAACCTGGTGAATCTGTCATCATACATAATGTTCCCACCTGAGGCTCTTTCGATGTTTAACTCAGATATTAATTCAACTTCCAATATTTTAAATGTAAAAACTTACTCCATTTTACAACAATTATGAATAAAGTTTTCTAACGTGTGTTAAAAAAATCAAATCGCTCTTGTTGGCCAGGATGGAATCGCATAATGCATGGGTCTTACATATGATGTGGGAGGAAATCGGGGTACCCGGAGAAAACCCATATGGTCGGAGTAGTTGACTCCATACCTTTTCACAACTGATATGGGAATCGAATCCCAGCCGTCTTGGTGAAAGGCTAATGTGTTATCCACCGTACATGTACTACCCAACCTGCCAAAAATTTATGGTCAACAGTATACAATTGTTTCATGGCTATTTGGGGAACAGTCAAAACTATCATCCCGAGGTAGGGGGAAGCCCTGGGGAACTGTTTGCCCGAGGCCGCTAGGCCAAGGGCAAACAGTTCCACAGGGCTTCCCCCTACCGAGGGATGATAGTTTTGACTGTTCCCAAAATAACCATGAAACAATTGTTTTATTACCAAATAAATATTAGTATCAATGCTGCATGCAATGTTGCCATTGCTTCAACACTGAGTCGCGGTCACCGAAACGCTTGAACGGGGCTCTCGAGGGGGGATTTCTGCGCATCAAATTCGCGCCGGGTAACAGTTCACTCTGACCGGGAAAACAGTTTTGACTGTTTCATCCCTACAGGCGAAATTGGACAAAAGGCCAGAAACAGTCAAAAATGACTAATTATGATTTATATAGACTATTGGGTAATAATACAAATTGTGGATCTTCATGTATATAGTTGATTAAGGAATGGTGTATTAGTTAGCCAGCTTGCATTGGACCTCAGAACAATGAATAGTTTTTTTTTTTTTTTTTTTTTTGTCTTTGCAGTACACAGACAATAGATCATTTGTCATGTCAGCACCTCGGTTTATGTTATATGCTTGGTAGTGAAATAAAATATAAATCATGGAGAAGTAGGGGAAACGCTTTTACAAGTTTTGGGGAAGTCACCACATTTTTTTAAAGAAAACTAAATTCATACCATATCTATATTTAAACATAATACGCCAGCACTACGTACATGTATGATCATTCAATTAGCATATATTTTCCCGCAATACCATTGCAAGCTTTTAAAATGAGTTTGAAGCTAGTAGTTACAACAGTAACACACTTGGCAACTCTCTCGATTTTGGGCCCTAATATTGAGCCTTTTCAACCAGTGAATTCAATGAAATATTTCTATTTTCTAAGAACTGATGATTTTATCTGAAAAAACACCTAAAAAATGCCATTTAAAAGTGACATTTTCCCCTTAGGGTGTATATAGATGCATTTAATTAATGTTTTTTTTTATTTAGAGCACATGCATCCGTAATCTCCCTAATAGAAGTTTTAAAAAAAATGGCAAAATGTTTATGCAGTAAACTACATCACACATATTTGTAGTCCTTACTTCATAATGTTTTCTTGTCTTCTGTTTATAAGATTAATGTCTGCAGAATTTCAATAAATTGTAACATTGGTAACATTCCATTAGAATTTCTTTATCGTCACCAGTCATTTTAATTATGTAACTCTTGATTCAAATCACTGGTTATACACAACATTTTAAATGAATTTGCAATTGAATCAATATTAAGGTACATGTAAAAAACACAGGCATTCAAATGACACATTTCAAGTTATTGTATACATGCCATATCTAACGATTTGAGCACAAATTTCAATCGGTCTCAAGAAAAGAAACAAAGTTTGGTTAATCTTAGTGAATAAACAAAAGCTACCTGGATTTACACCGACCTTGGTAATAAATATATTAATACAGGTTACCTATGACAATACATAACCTGTGTTACAGCTGTATGTGGAAACTCAAGACATTTAGTTAGCATAACACATTCATTTCACTATACATGCATACCAAATGACTAATGTTACGTAAATTTTACTGTGGCACTATGTCAAACAGCTGAGTCATAGTTCTGAAGACAAATCTGATGTGATCAAAAGTCCTATGATAATTACGATACCCTATTACACCAATGTGTTTTACATATAAATGATCAGTGATAGTCATTACTGATAAACTACCCACATACAGAACCATAAACAAGCCGGAAGTTTTAATAATTTTATTTTCACAATTTGTTTTCACAATTCGTCGTCTTCAAAGTATTGAAAATATATATTTAACTACAGTAAAACCCTGTTGTAATGCCACCCGCTAAACCGCCAAACCCGCACACCACCATTAATTTACTCAGAACGGATTTCCCCAATGTTAATGCCCCCGTTGTAACGCCAAATCCGCCTACCACCATGCATCCTCAATCATATTCCCAAAACAAATGGTTAAAATCACACTATTTTGACCTCGTTAAACACCGCCAGTTTGAGTCGAGTACAGGTATATCCCGATGGCAGCAATGTTACGTAGTGTGTTGTATACATAATCAGATGTATGTTTTGCATGCTCAACAATTTTATATATTAAATTACAATTTAAAAAACCCGTACTCTGAGTAGATTATTATTGTTCAGTTGGTGTATAAACACTTTTTTTTTTGTAAAGCTGTAAATTAAACATGATACACCGCAAAACTCGTTATACTGCCAAAATCACAGAGGACAGAAAGTCGCGGGACAACAAGTTTTACTGTACATGTGCCAGAGATAACACTTAAGTCTATACTCATAGCTATGGTAAAGGAATGTGTACAAAAAAAAAGTTACAAAGATCAAGGTCCCTTGCAATTTTACTGATGTATATATGATATCTATGGATGTTGCATAATAAATCCTCACGAAATCGAGGCATGTTCAGAATGGTATGATCTTCTCAGATGAGATTTGTTTTTGATCTGTGACCATACAAATCTATGATTCAATCTTCCATTGAAATCTAGATTGTTTACTTCTCAGAAATGATGATAACTCTAGATTTGTAAGGGTGTTACAAAACAAGTGGTCATGTTTAGAAAAGAATCAATGTTATAACACAGCAGTATTAGCCTATTATTCCTTTGCATTGTATTTTTAGCTTGCCAAGGATTCGAACCCTATTCACAAAGTAGCGAAATCTCCAGATGCTGCTGAGGAAGCCCCGAAAAATGTTGTTGACAACCCGGTAGAATCTAACAAAGCACAAGAGGAAGTGGTGCAGGTGGAAGTGGCCCACCAGTTTGGCCCTCCGCAGCGCCTCACTCCGGGGCAGTTAGGAAACTTTGAACCAAGAGACTACCCCTCCAGGAATGGACCAGGTATGCATGAACAACAAATCTAATAGCTAGCTTAATACACAACCCTTGGTTGCATTAGAGTTTCATCTTTTTATTGAGCTATGTATATAATATATACAACAAAACACAAAGACTACATTTCACTAGCACTTTCGCCCATCTTGGAGGTCTTCAGGCGACTTGAATATATTTATGATGTCATAAATGGAGTACACATACTTAAGGCGTCAAAAATAATGACTTCATAAACAAAGTACACATTATGTGGATTTCTAGAAATTTGTGATGTCTTAAAATGATTATTTGTGATGTCATACATGTGATACGGGACGAAGACTTGTGTGATACGGGACGAAGGCTTGGATGTATACAAAACAAATGACAAGAGTTTCTGAGTACCTCCCTAGGGCTTTCACATCTTTAGAGGTTCATCAGGTGAAAAGAGGTGAAAGACCAAGGGAGGTACTAAGATTTTCTTGTCATTTTTTTTTATATAGATACAGTGTATAGACTTGCATAATATATTTGTATATATGTAATCTTTCATGTTGCTAAGGCCATGAAGTATTGGCGGATCTCGGTTTTAATTGGACTAGGAACAGGGGTATACCACTCCTCTAGTCCATCGCCCAGGACTACCAGATTTTGGGTTTGTGCTTGGGTATGACCAACTTGATGTTTTTAACATTAAAATGGTCAGTCCATGGTTAATAAAATGGAGGAGATCGTAGATGTCGTGTAGTGGAATATCTCTAGAGATTGTACATATATCAGAATGACTGTTTCCCTGACTGTGCAAAAAAGTGAAAACAGTCAGATCATGTAATAAGAAAATGGAGGGTGGGGGTGGGGGATGGAGGGGTGGGTGGGTGTTATACTGTGTATATAGTGCATGCAGTTTTATCGGTATTGTTGTGTCTATGGTACTATATCCATGTGTACCTATAATTAGGTGAGAATGGTCAGGCTGTGTACACTACAATGGAGGAGAGGACTCGGGCAGACTCCTCCACCAGAGAGTTTGGATTTAACATGGTCAACAGTGATAAGATAGCCATGGACCGAACCATACCGGACACCAGACTTGATGAGTAAGTCCTGTGATAAACACTCCTCAGGTTCTCTTATTTCTGATACATGTTTGTAGCTTTGTATAAATATTGAAATCCTCTTATAAAGACAAACTACGGCCATGAAGGCCCCAAGATTACTAAATTTTCTGTAGTATGCAAAATGTAGCAGCTTGCAGTCACATTCTGAAGAACAGAAAAAATTTGAAGTTAATAAAATCAATGTACAGAAGTTACACAACTTTATTACAACAATTCCCTGAATCCTGTTGTATAAATCACTGTATATGATATCATTTAAATATTTAGATGTAAGTACTGGCAATATCCCGAGGACCTGCCCACAGCCAGTGTGATTCTAGTGTTCCACAATGAAGGCTGGTCCACACTCATGAGGACAGTTCACAGTGTCATCAATATGTCTCCCCCTCACCTACTGAAGGAAGTCGTCATGGTGGACGACTACAGCTCCAAGGGTAAGTCACAAGATTTCAAGATATCAAGATTTTTATTTCACTCGGACACACATAATATGTGTAACAAGAGGTCATGTATATATAACATAGTTTGAGGGCATGACAGGCAAACATTCTATATCATAGCATAGTACATAATAATATATATACGTGTAGTTACATACAAATAATTCAGTGTTCAACTCATATAAAATGTCACTAGCAGACAAAAAAAACCTTATAGAATAGAGACACTAAAGTACTTTAGTTAATTTTTGAACAAATAAGCTTACACTTTTTTACAATTTCATATTAAAGATTGTGAATATTCCTTTCATTTTATGTTGGTTTGGACTTGTATAAAAATAGGCCGGAATATGTTTTTCCCTTATTTTGACTTAAGTGTCGTTATTACAAGTATATAAGTAATGAAACTCGTCCCCAATACCAGTATTACAAAGTGGGCATATTCTGTCCTGTCTTTGAATTCCCACCCATCTTCCTGTTTCTACTGGAAGCTTAATATTTGAAGTTCTAAATTTGCAGATAATTTTCCTATCTTTTGCGTTTAATCTTATCAAATAGTCTTCTAAACCAAAGCGATATTTAAATGTAGAGTACAATCGTCCTCTGGATGAGGTGTCAATTTTATTACCAGGATTGAATAAACTGGTCATGTAATTTATGTATAATTGCAGCTTTTAAATAAGCAATATCAGGCAGACAGGTTTTTTGATGGATCCAAACAAAGCTTAGACCTACGCTATCTAGGATATGTTTAATATAATTCAACCATTTAATCTCGATTTGTCCATTTTCATGTAATGAGTACATCAATTTGTTCATACGACTAGACAACTTATTTTCACTCGAGGTAACTGTTTACCAAAATTTGATCATTCTTAATTTGACATCAACCTCAATAGGGTATCTGCCCGTTTCTCCATATACCATAAAATTACAAGTATTTCTACGTAGACCAAGAACTCGTTTACAGAATTGGAGGTGTTTTTTTCAAGTATACTAACATCCTCATAGCCCCATATTTCTGATGAGTATAGCAAAATTGAAGCAACTAGCGAGTCAAACAATTTTAATTGTAAATCAATGGGTAACATAACATTTCTTTTTATACGCCCGTCGAAGACGGGGACGTATTATGTTATCACGTGAGCGGGCGGGCGGTCGGGCGGGCGAGCGGGCGGGCGGGCGAACGAACGATGTCCGCTCGATATCTCGAGTAATTATTAACAGATTAACTTCAAACTTCACAACAAGGTTAATTACCATGAAACCTCGGACAAGTTCGATAACCGCCATTATCCGACCATAATTTGTGGAGTTATGCCCCTTTATGGACTTGCCGAAACATATATTTCAATCATACAAACAACTGCTCATTCAATGTGTGACGGGCGTATTATATACCGCTCGCGGTAACCTTGTTTTCTTATATACGGCATATAGCGCTTTTTGGGCCTGTTCCTCTAATTGCTTTTTTGCCACTACAAACCTTCCATTATAGTAAAATAGAACACCTAAGTATGGAAAAGAATCTTGAATGTCTAGCTCATTATCATGTAATAGAAATCGATATCTATTAGTATTCTTTCGTTTAGAAAAGATGACAATTTTTGTCTTCTGTGTGTTTACCGTTAGTTTCCAATTCTCACAATAATCCTGAAATTTATTTTGCATTGATTGTAGACCATCTGCTGTCTCTGATCACATTAACACTGTATCGTCAGCATATAAAATAACAAAAAGTTTTACGTACATACCAATATGATCATGACAAAGTTCATCAATCTTCAGTAAACAATCAACATTTTTTTCCAATAAATAGTCTTCTAAATCATTTAAAAATAATGCAAATAAAAAAGGGGAGCAATTTTCCCCTTGTTTTAGTCCGACATCGGAAGTGAACATTTCTGACATTTCATTCCCATTTCTCACACAAGATTTCGTATCAGAATACATGTTAATTAAAACTTTAAATATTTTACCAGTTATGTTACATTTGAGTAGTTTTTGCCACAAGCCTATTCGCCACACCGAATCCAAGGCTTTTCTAAAGTCAATGAATGCACAATATAGTTTTCTACCGGAGGATCAATATAACGTTGTCAAAACGTGTAAAATAAAAATGTTGTCTAGTGTTGAGTGACCTTTTCTGAAACCTGCCTGTGCGTTACTTATGAGTTCAATTTCATCAGATAGTTTGTATAATCTTGCATTTAAAATCGACGTCAAAACTTTTCCCAAGCACGAGACTAACGTAATAGCCCTGTAATTATCCAACTTTTTGCGATCACCTTTGTTCTTATAGATTGGATTGATTATTCCTGTACTCCAACTTTTCGGTATTATACCAGTGTCCAATATTATATTAAACATATCAATATATACAGGTAAGATTGTGTCAACCGTACTCTTTATGTACTCATTGACTATATCATCAATACCACAAGCTTTGTTATTATTCAAATGTTTTATAGCATGAACAATCTCATCAGTAGTAATTCTATCATTCAAAATATTATCATACCAACATTCATTTACAAGTGGAGTTTCGAATTCCTCCTCTGTTTCATTATTAAGATTCAATTTTTAAAAATAATCATGTAGTTCGTCTATTGTCAGATAAACTTTACGGCGACCTTTAGGCTTATCAATTCTATTCAAAATGTCCCAGAAGGCTTTTGGTTTAAATTTGGAAGCTTTCCTCATTTCATGTTCAATATTTTCTTGGAACTTTTTATAGTTACTATTAATGAGTTTTCTGTACTCTATCTTTTTTGTGTTATTTTTTTTTCCGATTTCTTTGGCTTTTAAAGTTTTTGTAATCTCTCTTAGATTCATGAAATTCTTTTCTTTTCATAACACATTCACGGGTAGACCAGGTTTTGTCCTCTTTGCCGAATTGGTGAATACTTTTTTCCCATTGTGCACTTTTTTTGTTCCAAAAACTTTTCTTGATGAGTTCAAAAACAATTCAGCAATGTTATTTACTTAATCGTTTCCATCGTCTCGCGATATAATCTCAATTGGAGACTCGTGTATATTTTTTAATATTTTAATTAATTTCGTGTAATTTGCATCTCTCGTCCATATGTACTGTAGTTACGAAATCAGTTTGTTTTTCGTTTACCCATTTACCGATTCTCTCAGTAAGATGAACCGGTTCCTCGTTTTTGTATACTGTTTCAGAATATTGAATAGTAAATTTTAGTCTAAAGTGCACGTCTGAAATCAAAGGATCAAAGTCTAAAACTTCAAAGTGACACAAGAGAGGAAAAACATTGGACGATACAATCAAATAGTCAACTAAGCTCACATATTTACAAGTATTCTTACCAATGAATCTATCATTGCCGACTCCACCGTTTGCAATGTATGAATTATTATTTTTACAAAAATCAAGCAGATTACGACCAAATGTATTTTTTGTGTTAGGTCTGTTTTTAGCTACATAATCATAGCCATTTGGCATTTTAAGAATGTCCAGATCGTCAGTTTTAGTTTCAGCTAATATAACGACGTCGTGAGACTTCACAATATCAGAGAATTCTGGTAACAGGATTTTAGACCTGACACCACAAATGTTAATAAATGTGAATTTTAAGTCCTGTACCTCCTGACCTCTTGTGACGTGATCCTAGTGGTGCTCATTGTTCCGTCCCGGGGGTAGGGCTCCGTTGGGCGGGTTCCTTAGGGGTGGGGCTCTATAGGGTTCCCCGTATAACGTGTCGTAACTGAGGGTAGCCCTATTGCTACGGCACTTCTGTTCCCTCATTATTGGGTACAAAACGGCTCGTCTTTGGGCAATTTCAGGACGGTATTGCCGCTGAACACTGAACTCCGATTTATCTCGCAGCTTGATAGGAGCTTCTTTGAGGACTCGTTCCAAGTCATTGAAGTTGGCAAATTTGGCAATTATGTTACGAGGCTTGCCGTCACGTGGCTGTCTCAGGCGGTGAACGTTGTCGAATGATATGCCGTCAGCATTATCTACTTGCATTTGATCCTGAATAAATGATCTAAGAACAGTTTAAGTGTTTTCAGTATGACCCTCATTATCCGGAATTTCCGAGAACAGCAGGTTATATTTCATAGAATGCGTCTTTAGTTTCAGGAAATTTTCTCCATAGAGCAAACACGTTCCTCTAACTTGTAGTGGTGCTCCTCCTGTTTATCATTTACACCTTTGTTCTGTTCCGCTATTTGTCGCACCTCTATTATTTCTTGCTGGAGGTTTCTGATACATTTTTCAAAATTGTTCACTTTTTCATTTATTTGATCAAGTAGGTCTAGTTTTGGCAGGATTTGGTCCAGCTGTGCAAGTCTCCCATTAAGATCATTCATTATATGCATTACTTGTGGAGGATGTGAGAGAATCAGTCAGGTCATAGCTTCGTCATATGTAAATTAGTCAGATTACAAGTAAACCAACTTTATCCCAATAAAATAAAAACTAAATATATGATTACAAGTATAGATGTCCCCTCCAATATTGGTTATAAATTACCAATCAGGTGATATGTAAATTAATAAGGTTATAATAAGTTCTGATGTATATTCAATCTGTATTTCATGTATAACTAAATGTACTCTATATATATATATATATATATAGATCACATTTGATCAGATAAGTTGTTCAAAAACATGTATCACATGTAAATCTGTGTTAACAGAAATTACATTTTCATCTGGGAGGCTAATGAATGCAGTTTGTATCAAATCAAGTGTAATGAAACATTTATTTGACAAATTGCATAAGAGAAATATTGACTTTGATGTTGTTTACTTTGTTAAGATCATCTGAAAGGGAGGCTGGAGGAGTACATAAAACAGTTTAATGGTAAAGTGAAACTGTACAGGAACCCGGAGCGCCTCGGACTGATCGGCACCAGAACCCGAGGAGCCGAATTGTCCACGGGCGACGTCATTGTCTTCTTGGACGCCCATTGTGAATGTAACAGAAATTGGTTACCTCCCCTTTTAGCACGGATCCGGTATGACAGGTAGGTGACCAATTGAATCATCACCATTGTTAGGATTCTGTTTGGCAGAGATGTCAGAAGTTATGACTGAAGCATTTTACAGATCTTTTGTTTTTCTTATGACCCTGAGTCATGTTGACAGATGTTCAATGTCACAATAATATAAAATCCTTTTCTGAACTTGAATAAAATTTTCTCGTTTAGGGGTACTTGTGTAACAGTCCCAGTTACAGTAATTACGTGTCTAAAATGAAATCCAACAATACAATTAATTTTGCAAAACTGACTTTTCATTCGGAAACTTAATGTATGGAATTTTCTATGAAAGCACATAAACCACATAACATTAAAGTGCCTCCTTTTGAGGATTGTCTTCTAACTGCAACTGCAGATAGAAACCAGAACTTTGATAATTACCTTTTGTTGATCTGTTGTTTATAAGTTTAGGTGTCGATTTTAGATCTGTTTTATCTTGCTGATCAGACAGACATTTACGGAGTGTATGATAACTTGAAAGACAAAAAATTGTTAGGTTGAACATTGTTGGTTACACATTGTTGTATTGACAGGACCATTATGGCTGTGCCCATTGTTGATGGCGTGGACTGGGACAACTTCCGCTACCACCCGGTGTACGGAGAGGCACACCACCGTGGAATATTTGAGTGGGGCTTCCTCTACAAGGAGAGTGCAGTACCAAAGAAGGAGCTGAGTCGCCGACAACATAACAGTGAACCATACAGGTAAAAAGTCACCATACAGGTAAAAAGTCATCAAACAGGTAAAAAGTCACCAAACAGGTACAGTCAAAATACAGGTAAACAGTCACCGTACAGGTCAACTGTCACCATACAGGTAAACAGTCACTATACAGGTAAACAGTCACCATGCAGGTAAACAGTTACCATACAGGTAAAAAGTCACCATACAGGTAAAAAGTCACCAAACAGGTAAAACGGTCTGCGTATAGTTAATGGGCGGCACCCAGATGACGATACTGGTACATATACATTTTTTAATAATAATGGTAAAAGCACGATTGATTACTTGTTGGTTGTAAATGCGACAATAGACAATATACTTAAGTTTGATTCTGGTAAATTTAACATGTTTTCTGATCACTGTCCAGTTGCGTTTCATATATGTATTGGCAAATTTTTAGATACTCAAATTGTAAATGAGTTGGCTGATTACAATGCCATGTACAGTAGAGGAACCTGTACGTCTGTGAAATGGAAAGGCGAGAATACTATGCTAATTTTAGATAAATTAAGTGAGAACTGTGAGTTAATTGATGAACAATTGAATGTTGATTTAAATAACCAAGATGCAGTTGATGAATGTGTGAATAATATAAGTAGAATATTAAATGATTGTACATTACCTTTTTGTGAGTGTAGAGATACCCCTCTGAGAAACTCCCGCGATCACCGCACTAAAACTGTTGTTATTGAAGATAAACCGTGGATAACTCCTCGGTGCAAAGATCTATATACTGAATACAGAAATTCGTTGATTAATTTTAACCGGGATAAATCAAATCAAAATTACAATATATTAATAACCGCCAAACGTAATTACAAAAGGTTGGTGTTTAAAATTAAAAGAGTTAAAAGAGATTATAAACGATATGAAGGCGACATGCTGGTCCTTTTGAAAAGAAATGATCCAAGAAAATTTTATAGTATCTTTAATAATCGGAAGTCGAACAGAGCTATGAATACACTCACAATAGATGACTTCTATAGACACTTTAAATATCTGGCGCAAAAGGAGAATGATGGTGCTGACCAACATGTTCCTAATGTTAATATAGAGTCAGTTTATGAAGATCTTGATTCTAATATCACAACAAAAGAAATTGTTAAAGCCATTGAAAACCTGAAATCAAACAAAAGTTGTAGTGAAGACTTAATCATAAACAAAAATTTTATTCAAGGAAAGCATATTCTGGTGCCATATTTGGAACGGTTGTTTAATGCTATTTTTAGATCTGGGTTTTTCCCTGAATCTTGGTCACAAGCATGTATTGTTCCTGTTTTTAAGAAAGGCTGTATTAACGACACTAATAATTATCGTGGTATATCACTTGTAAGCTGTTTTGGTAAATTATTTACATCAATCTTGAATAATAGAATTATGACATGGGAAAAAGAAAATTGTATAATAACAGATGCTCAGTTTGGTTTTAGAAAAGGCAGTTCAACCATTGACGCCATATTTGTTTTACAAACATTAATTAACAAGAAATTGCGTAAAAAAGAGAGACTTTACTGTTGCTTTATAGATTTAAAAAAAGCATTTGATTTTGTTAATAGAGGAAAACTGTGGAGTAAATTAATACACCAAGGTATTCGTGGAAAATTTTTAAAAATATTATTATCTTTGTATGATAATGTCAAATCCTGTGTAAAATTTGAGGGTCAATTAAGTCATTGTTTCCCTAATTATACCGGTCTCTTACAAGGGGAAATATTGTCACCTGTGTTGTTTTCTTTGTATGTGAATGATTTTGAAATTAATTTTATTAATGATAATTGTCCAAGTATTGATTTACAGATGCTTAACCTTTTCCTGCTAATGTATGCTGATGATATGGTTTTTTTCGCTGATAGTCCAGCTGCATTGCAAAACATGTTAGATTCTTTACACAGTTACTCTAGAAAATGGGATCTGGAAGTCAACATTGATAAAACAAAAGTCATGGTTTTTAGAAACGGGGGAAACATAAGAAATAATGAAGTGTGGAAATATAATAATGAGAACATAGAAATTGTTGACTGTTTCAAATATTTGGGAATGTTTTTTAATTATAATGGTAAATTTTATAAAACCCAAAAGCATTTAGCGGACCAAGGAAGAAAGGCTTTATTTTCATTATCATCCTCTTTAAAGAACCATTGTTTGAATTTGGAAACCCAATGCTCTGTCTTTGATATTTATGTCAGCAGCATCTTAAGCTATGGTGCAGAAATATGGGGGTTTCACAAAGCTCCTGATATAGAGAGAGTTCATTTGAATTTCTGCAAAAAAGTCCTTAGAGTATGTAAATCTACATTCAATGATTTAGTTTATTGTGAATTGGGTAGACTACCATTAATTGTTACAAGAAAGCTAAAAGTATTCAAATATTGGTTGAAGTTGACGAAATCTGATAATTTGATATTAAAAACTTGTTATGATGAATGTGTCAACGTGAATGATCCGTGGATTTGTAACATTAAGAATGAATTAACTGCCCTAGGTCTTGGTTATATTTTTGAATCGAATCTACCATTGGTAAACACTTTTGAAATTATTGAACACAGATTGAAAGATGTTACTAAGCAAAATATGTTGGCAAAGATAGCAGCTTCATCAAAAGGTAGACTATATCAATATCTTATAGACAGTCATAGTATTCAGTTTTATCTCCGTAAACATATTGAAACAAAATACAAATATATGTTAACTAAATTTAGAACGTCGTCTCATCAACTGAATATCGAAAAGGGTAGACACAATAATATCATTCGCAGAAATAGAAACTGTAGCAAATGTGATTTGGGAGACGTCGAGGACGAATTTCATTTCATTTTTGTATGTCCTTTTTATAATGATTTGAGGTTAAAGTATATAAAGAAGTATTATTATAAGAGTCCCTCTGTTTACAAACTTGTCCAACTTTTATCTGTAAATAATGTCAAAGAGTTGTCAAATCTAGGTAAATATTTATATCTAGCCACTAAGCGGCGAAATTGATTAATTAGCTACACGTATTTATAATTTTTGTGCTTTTGTATTATGTTCTTTGTTTAGTTTGCACTTGTATGCTTATAGTCACTCTCCTATAACATATATACATGTACAATATATCATTATTACTTTGTACCTATAAGTCTTAAGACTTTTGGTGAATAAAGAACTTGAACTTGAACTTGAACTTGTAAAAAGTCACCAAACAGGTACAGTCAAAATACAGGTAAACAGTCACCATACAGGTCAACTGTCACCATACAGGTAAACAGTCACTATACAGGTAAACAGTCACCATGCAGGTAAACAGTCACCATACAGGTAAAAAGTCACCAAACAGGTACAGTCACTATACAGGTAAACAGTCACCATACAGGTAAACAGTCACTATACAGGTAAACAGTCACCATACAGGTAAACAGTCACTATACAGGTAAACAGTCACCATACAGGTAAAAAGTCACCATGCAGGTAAACAGTCACCATATACAGGTAAAAAGTCACCATACAGGTAAACAAGTCATGATCACCATACAGGTAAACAATCACCATACAGGTAAAAAGTCACCATACAGGTAAACAGTCACCATACAGGTAAACAGTCACTGTACATGTAAACAGTCACCGTACAGGTAAACAGTCACCATACAGGTAAACAGTTACCATACAGGTAAATAAGTCATTACAGGTAAACAAGTCAAGATACAGGTAAACAGTTAAATGTCATTTCAGGTACAGGTAAACAAGTCAAGATACAGGTAAACAATTAAGTCTCATTACAGGTAAACAAGTCACCATACAGTTAAAAATAAAGTCTCATTACAGGTAAAAAATATCATCATACAGGTAAACAAAGCAAGTCACCATTTAATTGCTGAAATTGTTTTCATTCAAACTTTTTTACACAGATTTATTAGAAACCTTTTTTAACCGACAAACTAATAATGATGGTTCTGTTTAGGTCGCCAACTCATGCTGGAGGACTGTTTGCAATGGACAGAAAATACTTCTTTGAAATGGGTGCTTATGATGAAGGACTAAAAATATGGGGAGGAGAAAACTTTGAGCTGTCATTTAAAGTATGTATATTTGTTCTTGTGATACAGAAGACAATCCTGAATACGATGAAGCACATCTAATAACTGTAACTTAACAATTAAAAGATCATTAGGTTGAGAACAGGCAAAAAATATATTTTATTGATTATCATAATAGAGGCATTCTTCAGAAGGAGGATAAAGAATATTTCACATGAATATATCTTTTTTTAATTTGAAAGAAAATTTAGGAAATATTTAGTGTGTCATCGTCAATTAAATCATATGCTGCTTTTACATTTTGTATTGTAAATTATTATGTTAGTATATGTGTACCTGTGACTTGAGTTGTATCATACTTAGAGGAATGTCTGTTAATACTGTCTGTAGCTGTGGCAGTGTGGAGGAAGCATTGAGTGGGTACCCTGTTCCCGCGTCGGCCATGTCTACAGAAACCACATGCCATACGGCTTTGGAAAGCTGGATGTTAAAATTCC
This sequence comes from Mizuhopecten yessoensis, assembly GCF_002113885.1. Lineage (NCBI taxonomy): Eukaryota > Metazoa > Mollusca > Bivalvia > Pectinida > Pectinidae > Mizuhopecten > Mizuhopecten yessoensis. The sequence continues at coordinate 84,576 of NW_018405609.1, forward strand.
CGTCATATCACTGGTATGTTTAAATGATCAGAGCACAGTAACTGCCGTTCTCTTGTGAATTACATTAGCAAATTTATTTTTGAAAAATTAAGATAATAAAAAAAAATGTGTTTCTTATTGCATTTGTTAAGTAAATATTTGTGATTCTACATCAATAAAATTTTACATTTTTTACATAAAATTAAAAAATAAATACTTCTGTTTGAAGGTGCTCAAGGCAAAAAAATACTTTTAATCGAGTTCTCAAATATTACTGACTGTGATGTAACTTTGATAGCAGAATTATGTGTAGCCACACTGACGGTATAAATGCATAATACAGAATAATACAAAGAAATGTAGTTCATTTTAATTCATTTTAGATGTAACACAGCATTTGATTGGTTAATCCAAAAAACTTGTGATGGTATAAGCACAATATACTGTCTGCAAACCCTTTCACACTTGCAAATGAAGCCAATATAGTAATTGTTATGTATAAATGACATCAATGACACGAACACATCATGAAATTGATTATGAATGACATCATGAACAATAGGTTGACCCTGAAAGGTCAATGTAATTCAGCCTCAATTTTTAAAATTCCTGACATCACCAATCCACGGTAAAGTGAACTGGATTTTGAAAGGAATGCTAAAATCTAACTTAAAAATCATCATTTCCTTTTGGTTGTTTTAGCTTATATGAATCAGAATATGCGTCGCCAGTAAAATACAGTAGGGTTATCCCCGAAATTATTCGACTACCAATCCATATTTATTCCAGAACTACATGCGTGTGGTGGAGGTTTGGCTTGACGATGAACACAAGGAGTTTTTCTACACACGGGAGCCCAGTGTCCGAGGCTATCCTGTGGGGGACCTCACTAAACAACTCAAGTTTAAAAAGGATCACAATTGTAAAAGCTTTAAGTGGTTCATGGAGGAAGTAGCTTTTGAAGTGTACGACAGATTCCCCAAACTGCCTCCCAACAAAGCTTGGGGAGAAGTAAGTCTGAGGAGTGGTGTGCTCACGTGAACATATAAAAATGTAGAGAACTATATAACCGTATATAAATCAAATTTCGGTAGGTATTTTTATTCCAAAGCATGTCAATGCTTATTCAGTTCTCACAGCTTTTTTTCATGGTTAAATGATATTAAACTAAATTCTGTACAGTTACAGATAAAAAGCAAGTGCTACATGTATAGATAATTTGTTCCTGATTCTCTAGTTTTAGTTATGCTTGTAATTTTTTATGGAGATTGGAAAAAAACAGCTGTTTTCAAAAATATTACAAAGTGTGCTTTAACAGAGGAGTGTTCATCTGATGTAGAAGTTAGGTAGAGTGTGACAGTTTCTAATCTTCAGAATGTTGTAATATTTTAATTTCCCAATTATGAATTTGGAAAATTGTAAAAAACGGGAAGATTTAAAAAAAATAAAATGTTGATATATCCAAGCTCAAATCCAGTAATAAAATGTTTAAGTATCCATTTCACTTCCTATCTAAGGACTTGATAACCCTGTAGTTAATACAAAAGAAAATTCATATGATGAGCATTGCCGATGGTCCAAGACATATATCAGTTCCAAAAAAAGAATTAAAGTGGATGTATTCAAATTTTGTTTTGGTATGATTACAGGTGAAGGAGAAGAGCGGAATGCGTTGCCTGGATACGATGGGACAACAAGTCGGCGGAGGGGCAATGGGTATCAGTGGATGTCATCACTTCGGTGGTAACCAGGTACAGTGGATGAGTACAGTTGTCTCCCCTGATATGTGTTTGGTACAGCCTGTCACCCCCTCTAGCTCAAATCAGACTGGCAATAATCTGTGTCTGTCTGTTCCGATCGGTTTCTTAGGCAGTCACAAAGCTGTGGATTCATACCATGTGGACACAGGGGCAGGGCACAGACTAACCCCCACCCCATATAGTCTTGTAGACTCTACATAAGCAAATACGGGTCAGGGGTTAGTCTGTGCCTTGCGCCCTGTGCATGTGGACAAACGTTACAGGACTTAGTGTACTTAAGATACTTCCTACGTTGTTCACAGGGATATTTAAAAAATTCTCTTGACAATCAATCTAAAAAAAAGGGGGAAAAAAAGTTTTAATTTAGATATTGAACAACACCTTCAATGTGTTAAACCACTTTAACTTTACTGTAGCAACTCTTGATTTGAATTGAATTTCAGAGATTTTCCATTAAAGAATTAAAAACATATCCAAGTACTTCAGTTATTCAAATCAATTTTTTCACTTCATACAATAAAATGATGGGTTAAAAGACTTAGATTGAGTAATGTTTATATCTAGTGTAATCATATTTGTCAGCATAATTTCCTTGTTAACATTGAAAGGTTTTAGGTCAAAACCAGGCCCTAGTTTCACAGATATTAATTAACTTGCAGAAATTTCTATGTTGGAGGTTTTTTTCTCCATTGGAAAGCATTATTACAATTTGGAAAAAATCATAATGCTTTTCTATGGAAAATTGTACATTACGGAATTTCTTTTGTTTGTGGAACTGGGGCTTGCAAAAGTTTTCCTGTACTAGTACTTGATATGAATATACAGCTATTGTGATTGTGATAAGGAGCTTAAAGGCGGTGAGACAAAGACAATGGATTTTATAATGAGATGCAGCATGATTGAATGGCATTCAATTGAACTTGCATGGCATTGGTATTGTCTTAAGATATTGCGTATGATTTAATTATGATTTCTTAAATTTGGGAAATTTGATTTTTTTCTTTCTTTTTTCTTTCTTTTGAAATGCAGAATGATTTTGCTGTCAGATAACAAAGGCATTTGATATCTTGTGTGGTGTAAATTTTGTTGAATGAAAATGCATGAAAACCATAACATCATCTTTGAAAATGTATAGAATCAAGTGAAGTGACAACCTAATACAGTACATAAATAACCCCAAGAACATCTGAAATATTTGGACATATAGAATACTTATTGTAACAATATGGTATTTAAAAGGTGTTTAATTAACAAAAAAGTACTGTTGATTGACATGTATTGTTTATCATAGGTGTCTGTTTAAGGTCATATTAGTTAAATAATTTGCACTACATTGTATTTGAATAGGTAACACAATGAAAGTACTTTATACTAAATAATAGATGTTAACTTGAGTTCTGATTAATATTAACACAAATTACTTGTGTATTGCTATAAATTTTGATTATTTAATGGCCAATATAAACAAATTATATCAAAGTCAATGATACTACATGCCCATTAAATACCAAAATGATTAAAATAATGGCCATGAAACTTGCAGTGTCAATGAGATACAATTTTTGGTTCTTTATTAGTCATGTGTTGATAATGTTAGATAAAATTAATTGTATCCTCAAACAAACAAATAATTGTGCTCCATATGTTTCGAATTGATTCATGAAATTAGTAGAAGTACTGGCCATTAGCAATACAACAAATAAATAATGGCGAAAGATGCTCAAGTTGTTGAATGATGGTGCTGATATCGCATTTCACAGGCTATTTGGAATCATTAACCTAGAACTGTATTACATTCTACTTAGTACGGATTTTCGCACAGCATATTATAATACAAACTTACTTCCCTAAAACCCTTGAACTCATGGAAAGCACCAGCAAAATCTTTTTTTGGTTTTAGTAGACATGCTTATGGGGGGAGAGGGGTAATGCTGGGAAGGGGGTATTTAAAACTGTTGTCATATCATATACAAGTTATAAACATCTTAAACGTATATGTCTGTACTTCTGTATATTAGTGATCACCTTGACATGTAATTGGTATGTCTGTAGGTGTATGAAATGGCACTGTGTAACTGTAGGTTGTATGGGAGATATCTATAAACATGTTTACTTTGTAAACGTTGAGTGAAATATCTTTCTGTATAAATACCGATATGTATAATAATATGAATGCCCTGCCTGTGATGCCATCTCGCCTGTTGCCAGTTTGATTGATAGCTGTACTCTGGTCACTGTTGTACCTAACACATTCAGGGACTGACAGGTAACATCCAGCTTACCTGGCTGTCACCGTTGTGGTCGCCCTCCATCTGGTTAACTTTGAATTTCAAATATATAGAATCCTTATGAAATTTATTTTAAGCTTGAAATCAAATGTAATATTTGCTTGTTGAAAGTTGACAATTAACAACTATGATTTTAAATTTGTTATCACACCTGAGACAGGTAAGTATATCCAGGTAAATACTGTTTATATAGAAATTGTGTTGCATGCTACATACAGAGGTTCTTAGTAAGTTATGCATTATGTTATGCATTATTTCAAAAGTACATGATATTATGATATTTTATTTTTAATTCACAGTGTATGAATTTTATGTTTTACCTATATATATACCTCTATATTTGATCATTGTGTAAGTGTAAACTATATTTTTTTTATCAATTTCTATAATATACACATCAATTTTCCAATAGTTTTTGTGGTATATGCCCTGCCAAAGTCAGCATAACTCCCAAAAAGTTTCCCCATATTAGGCCAAAACCAGTATAAATTCTCCATGTCTTTCTATCATCACAATTTCTAGCTAGTGTTTTTAGTATCAGTAAACATGTCATGTCTTTTTGATTACAATGCCTGTGAATACCTGACCACTTGAACTACCCGTACACAGCAAGTATGTATAGATAGTTATCTCCCTTGTGACTTATTTGGAGCAAGGGACTTCATTTCTATAGACTTTCTGGACTTAATTTTGGACTATCAAATCTCTATTTAGTGTTTTGAGGTTGAGGTTTAATTTTTTCTTTCTTAGTAAAAAAGTTTCTTTTTAGCTAAAGTGCGATAATTCTGTAAAAGCTTGGCTAGGAACTGTATCAGGTCATAGAAAACCTAAATCAAGATATCTGTTGCCTGTGACATAGAAAACCTAAATCAAGATATCTGTTGCCCATGATATAGAAAACCTAGACCCAGATATCTGTGGTCTGTGAAACAGAAAACCTAGAACCAGATATTTGTTGCCTGTGACATAGAAAACCTAGATCCAGATTTCTGTTGCCTGTGACACAGAAAACCTAGATTCAGATATCTGTTGCCTGTGACATAGAAAACCTAGAACCAGATATTTGTTGCCTGTGACATAGAAAACCTAGATCAAGATATCTGTTGCCTGTGACATAGAAACCCTAAATCAAGATATCTGTTGCCCATGATATAGAAAACCTAGACCCAGATATCTGTGGTCTGTGAAACAGAAAACCCAGAACCAGATATTTGTTGCCTGTGACATAGAAAACCTAGAACCAGATATTTGTTGCCTGTGACATAGAAAACCTAGATTCAGATATCTGTTGCCTGTGACATAGAAAACTGAGAACCAGATATCTGTTGCCTGTGCCATAGAAAATCTAGGTCCAGATATCTGTTGCCTGTGACATAGAAAACTGAGAACCAGATATCTGTTGCCTGTGCCATAGAAAACCTAGATCCAGATATCTGTTGCCTGTGACATAGAAAACTGAGAACCAGACATCTGTTGCCTGTGCCATAGAAAATCTAGGTCCAGATATCTGTTGCCTGTGACACAGAAAACCTAGATCCAGATATCTGTTGCCTGTGACATAGAAAACCTAGATCCAGATATCTGTTGCCTGTGACATAGAAAACCTAGATCCAGATATCTGTTGCCTGTGACATAGAAAACCTAGATCCAGATATCTGTTGTCTGTGACACACTTTTACATCAGATTTGTGAGTACAATGCAGTGCAGCAAAAACAAAACAAAAATTATTTTACCTGCTTTCGACTCAACTATTTTTAACTGTTCTCTGAATTGGTCAGTTTTCCTGATCTGATTTCCAACATTTATTTTCAATAAAGCAGTTTTCAGGTATCTACTGTATTATTCAAGGTGAAAGAGAACTGGACCTGATATCTGTCATTGTACTAGCTGGTGTCACACGTTTATAGAGAACTGGACCTGATATCTGTCACTGTACTAGCTGGTGTCACACTTTTATATCAGATTCTGCTGATCCCTATTGTTGGGGCATTGGGTCTTTTCAATTTGTTTAGTTTTTAACTCATTCACATCTGAAGACACATTTAAACTCATCCAGTTCAAACGTTGGAATAGCTCATAATGAAAATTTCAGAGATGAATAAGTTAAAGAGAAAGTAGATCATGGACATGTACTATGGTATCAATTACTTTAATTCCTTCCATTTAAAGTTTTGACTGAGCATTGTTAGATCAGTGATAACTTCTGGTTCTTCTTTTTCTAATGTCCTCTTTCTCAGCCATAGCTTTTAAACTGTATAAGATGTCTTGTTGAAGTTGTAAGACTTCCTTCATCACCCCACGAGGCGTATGTGTAATTTTCTAGGACAAATATGCGCAAAATTTCTGGTGAAATCTAGTAAGGTCATAATTTTTAAACAGTTGAAGATATTGCGATGAAACCTGAAGTGTACAAGCATCACCCATTGCAGGTGTACAGTGCACAGTAATTATGTCAATGCAGCCTTGACCTCAGAGATGAAATTAAAATTTCCAGGAAACACTTGTCCAGGCCATATATATCTTCTAAACTGTTACAGGTATTTCAATAAAATCTGAAGTACACATGGATTTTATTGAAATACCTGTATCATTTACTGCACTGTACATCTTCTGTGAGTGACACAGGTAATGTTCAAGTATTGTTGCAAGTTTCATAAAAATATATATATATTCAATGGTTTCAAATTAACAGCCAACACAAATTTCTCTTCAAATATTGCACTTATTTGATTTTGGACCTGAAGGTGAAGGTCACATAGCCTAATTACAAAGCACTGTATCCCTCCTTTGTCACCCACAGAAGGTGTGTACAGTGCAGTAAACGATACTTGAACATTACCTGTGTCACCCACAGAAGGTGGACAGTGCAGTAAACGATACTTGAATATTACCCGTGTCACCCACAGAAGGCGTACAGTGCAGTAAACAATACTTGAACACCAACAGAAGGTGTACAGGGCAGTAAACGATACTTGAACATTACCCGTGTTACCCACAGAAGGTGTACAGTGCAGAAAACAATACTTGAACACCCACAGAATGTGTACAGTGCAGTAAACGATACTTAAACATTACCTGTGTCACCCACAGAAGGCGTACAGTGCAGTAAACGATACTTGAATATTACCCGTGTCACCCACAGAAGGTGCACAGTGCAGTAAACGATACTTGAATATTACCCGTGTCACCCACAGAAGGTGTACAGTGCAGTAAACAATACTTGAACACCCACAGAAGGTGTACAGTGCAGTAAACGATACTTGAACATTACCCGTGTCACCCACAGAAGGTGTACAGTGCAGTATAGCGCCTCTAGAGTCAAAAGTCAAATAAGTGAAAGGAAAACATTCATTCACCGTTTATATTGCAAGCATAAATAATTATAAAAACCTCACTGATTTACTGTACTAGTAATACTATACATATAATGAACTTCTGTTAAGATTGGGGTTTTGCCTTGGGTAGATTTGACCAAGTTGTTAACAGTCTGACCTTACATGCAGAGAACGCTAGCCATGGTTCAATAATTATTGGAAGCCATTGTAGCATGAAATTTCTCAGAAAGTGTATTCCCCAATATACCAGGGGGACATAAAATGGTGTTGGATGGGTGCTACACTGTTTGTGTTGTAAAACTCAAGTGAAGTAGCACTGTTTAAGAAGATGCAGTTAGAAGTAAAAATATAATTGGGCATTATTATATTTTAGCACCATTATTGAAACCATAGTGTATATACATGTATTCACAGTGTAAGCAGGCTAAATGAATGAAGAATTACTGCTGCCAGATAAACATGCACTTGTATAGTATGATATGGTCAATGTAAGGTGGAGTACTGAGGTAAGTATAACGTATATGTAACTCTTTATATTGTAGATGTTCCGTATCAACACCAAGGGCCAGATGGGGGTTGGCGAGCGGTGCATTGAGGCCCCCAACGGGAGCACACTACACATGCATTTCTGTGAGACACAGCCCACAGGGCCATGGCAGCTAGATCTGGTAAGTAGGTTCCATGGTTCAGTAGCTCTGATTATTCAGTAGTCTGAGTTTCCTCTGGCCTTACACCAGACTCAGACATTTTGACATATAGATGTCTGGTGTGGGGCCAGAGCGCACTACTATATGAAAATGTGGAACTCTCCGACACTGTTTGGTATCGGACAGTTTTGAGGTTCTGACAACAAAAATTGACTGTGACACAATACATACCTCACATGTATCGATAAATGGATTATTTATTGATCCAAATCTGCTCTTATTATCCCAACAGCTGCTAATTTCTGTCAGTAGAGTCCTCGGTTTTCAATTTTCAAAATTTCCCACCTGAGCGAATGCCATTTTTTTAGGTCATGGGAGTGACTAATTATCAACAAAAACAGACTGTCTGGAAATCTTCTAATATTTCCCGTTTTCGGTCCGGATCAGTACGGTTTGTTGATTAGTCACTCTCATAGCTACAAAATGACGTTCGCTCAGGTGGGAAATTCTCGACCTTATTGAACCTAGGAAAACCATATTAACTTAAATACTACATAAAGAAAAACTTAGACAAATTCTGGGAAGATCTTGAGTTGAAGTACAATCATACAGCGTCCTATGTATAGACTTATTTTATGTTTACCACATTGTAATTTAAATTATATTGATGTGGATATAGAGGCAGCAATGCCTGCGTCCACTAATAACGTATTAAATAAAATGAATTACCATTTGAATTTACCAGAGTGACTTCCCTTTTATTTACCAGACAACAGATATGAATGAGCAACATCAGCATTAATGATAATACATTGTTAACATCGAGTTTTCCGGAAGACAGCTACTTTCATTTTTGGTATACAATGTATTATATTATTTTCCAAAGCAACCAATACAGCACAGTACCATAATTGTAGGTTGATTTGCAATACCAGCACATGTGATATAGATATCACAACAACATCATTAAAATAATTAAACCAAGAAAATGTTGGTATGGTTTAAGATACTGTTTTCTCTTTCTACAGACAACAGGTGTGATCCGACATGAACACCACGAGAAATGTCTGGAGGCGGGAAGTGGGAACAAGGTTACATTGGAGCCGTGTGACCCGTCTAATGAAAAACAGAAGTGGGTCGTCAACGAGGTCCGACAGTGGAAGTGATCGTTGTAATCTAACAGATCTTTTAAACATACAGAAGTTTTAAGTAATCATCATGTCATTTATTTTTTTTGTTCAAAACAATTATAATCTCTACTAGATGTATAATACCCATAGCAGTGAAGGGATCTGAACATGATGTGATCAGTATTTGCTTAATGTTAAAGTTATTCTTAGAAGAAGGAATTACATGTAAGAGGAGCGCTCTAGTAAAATTTCTGTAAATTTAAAATTATGATATTCCAATGATGTACAATGCAATGTTATTTATATGTGATATAGATGTAGAATTTACATAGATAATGTCTCAAATTAACTTACTATTCTAGAGAGATTTTCCTCAGAAACTTACAAACCTACACCTTAAGCACCTGTGTTATGGAGAATCTTGATTTTCTTGACATGCAGATCTATGTAAATTATGCTATCCGGCAATATATTACCAGGGTTTTAAAATTTAGTCTTTACAATTTTTGTCTTTACAAAGATCATCCATGAAGTATGTTATCACGGGGTAGATCATCCATGAAGTATGTTATCACGGGGTAGATCATCCATGAAGTATGTTATCATGGTTTGATTTGCACATTTGCCAACTTTTTAGAATTTCCATGGAGGAGATAACCAATGCTCAGAATTTGATGCAAAGTTAAAATGTGTGTTTATGAACACCCTAGGATTTTTTTATTTTTTTTCCAATGGCATTGATCAGACATTACAAGATAGGAATAGTTTAGCAAATTCACTGGTTGAAAATACTCAAGTTTAGGGTCCAAAATCGGGAGTCTCCCACCTAAATAGTTGGCAAGTATGGATTTGATGAGTGACAATGCCTATAGTTATGTACTGTGTGTGTGATCAGTGAGATATAAAGGGTACAACGTGTCAACTTGTACAAATTTTAATTTGAAAATTCATTAATCTTGCAGAAGTTAAAATCAAATTTTTAGTTTCAGTTCAGGCATTACCACAAAATTTTGCATTGTATAATGTATTTTTAACAGGGAATTAGCGAAGCACAGTTGTAGAATTTATTGTGCAGTTTCTCCGTCTTCTGTTGCACAAAAAGACCTCTTTGAAGCTTGTCAGGTCTAGACAACACATACCCACATCATGCCTATTCTAACAGGGTATATGTTGGTCCGGAACAGGGAAATGCATTATACATTATATAATTATTATAACGTTTTTCTTAACTGGTTAGCATAAATATTCTTTCAAAGCTGCAAAGCCTCAAATATATAATTTTATTTGGTTTTATAAAATATACATGTATAAACCCTTTGTAATAAAGAATTTATGCAAGTATTTCATTTGGGTGAGATATACATAACACTTGCTATTAATTCATGTGAGTTTTAACAGCAAGGAAAATATTTTATTCAATTTAAGGCAAACCTGCTATACTATTCAATTCATTTGTAATGTCATGTAATAAATACATTTTGACAGTTGAATATTTAATAAATTTTAATATACCAGGTAGAGTGTACATGACAATGATGATGATGATGACAATGTTGATGATGATGATGATGATGACATAGACAATTTTATGTCAGTAATATTTCACAATTTGTTTTTTACCTTAAATGAAAAATTGCTTAATTTTAATATTGTATCAACAACATAAATTAATTAGAAATTGTCGTTTTGATTCACAATATTTGTCTAAATTAAAAACAAAAATCTCTACTTATTGTAATCTAGGTATTACATATGAAATTTGTTTAATTCCTTAATTGAAAAAGTTGTGGCAGCTAAAATAGTATCGGGTAGCGTAATAAGGCATTTCAGTTCAGTTATTCAACACAGTAAGGTACTTAGGCTCAATAAGGCATTTCATCAAAACAAGCTGGCACAATGAGGCATTTTATCACCATAAGTTGGCACACTAACTCACTTCACCAATGGAATATATGTGACAACAAGTACAAAGATTAAGCATATCAAGTGAAAAGATTTTATTTTTGGTGTTTTTAACGCATATTGATGATATAACGAGATGTTATTATGATATTGTAAACATGTTCTTAATTTTCTTATCATACTAGTATGTATATTTGTCGGAGCAATAATTAGGTGAAATGATTTCTTTATATTTTTTTGCAGTGGTTTTTTGGTTGAAACGAAGTGTAAAGTTGCATTTATTCATATATAAAAAAAGGTTTTTGTGTACATCGGTTAGTTACAAAATTGTCAAAAAAAAATATCAAATTCTTTTCATAAATTAACAGTTAAACTGAGTTTCATAGGTTCAGTGTGTACCACATCTATTACATCAGTTACCGCATTAACATAACAGCCAACAAGTTATATCTTGGAATCCCAAATAAACTTAATCATCCCTGAAGACACATTTGAACTCTTCCAATTCAAAGATTGGAAAAGTTCATTATGAAATTTCAGGGGTGAATGAGTCAACTAGACTTACCTGTGTGTTTGTCGTAGCTGTATTGTCTGTATTATGTATTGAAACATTCCATTTCACAATGCTGCTGCTCATGACATGAAACTCACATTTAGTTCACAAATAAATTTTACCTTGAAATCATTTGTACCAAGTAGGTAAGGTATTATAGCTTAAGTAACTGTAGTTTTATTCTAAGTTTCGTTTTTTTTTTAAATGTACATAAAAAATGTATAATATATTTTCGCTTGTTCAGTTCATTATATTAATTTGTCATTTTCTAAAATATATTTTTAAAATTTTGCGAAGATATTGCTTGATTTTTTGTGTGTGTTAGTATTTTTTGACTATCAGTAATTTGTGGGTATATGTGATATAGTTTAAATTATGTAAATATTTGTTTAATCTGAATTTTCTTTTGTCTGCCAATTTTGTAGAAACTAGATTTCTCACAAATCTGTTACCCAGATTTTATACTACAACTGACATATATAACAACATCATAGTATTGATAATGAAATTAAATTCAGATGATCTAAATTACCAGGCCGATACTTGTTAAAGAGTAAAAAAACCAGCTTACAGCTTTGAAAGGTATGGTTTAAATATTGTGTCTAGTCAAGTTTTATTTAATTTAAATACATTATTTACTCTGCGGCAAGTTAGGTATATCTTGTAAGCACAGGACAGAGAGATTGCGATTTGTCAAGTGATTTTCTCACATATCAGTGGAAGGGGGGTGTTGTTTATTGTTAGAACATCACATAATAAAATTGCATTCAGAAAAAACACTTGACGATTTTGAAGCAATAGNCCCCCCCCCCCCCCCCCCTCCCCATATTTGTTCGATATTATGCTGCTAGAGGTTCGATGATGAGGATCTCTTGTGTAAATATTTATACAATATTGACATGTATATATAGTTTTCTGTGGTTAATTCAATGTGTAATGTAGTAAATCCTTTACTGACTTCTGCTGATTGCACTAGGGTCTCATAATATTGGCAATAATGAGTAATGCCCTGTACAACTAACTCCTAGTATAGCAACATTTCAAGACTGTTAAGAAGTACAGTACTCTCAGCACACAGCCAGAATAGGTCAACAGAATGTACTATCTGATATTTAATCATTTTTATTTGTATCAAATACACCATTGTTAAAATTGCATTACCTTTATTATTCTATTGTAAAAATAGCTTTAGACTGTATGAGTAATATATATACAGTGTACAGGTCTATATATTATTGTCAAGTTCTCTATAAACTGATTTTGAGAGGTTTGTTGTTCAATACAGTACAGTCACATGTTGTGGATCCAGTCACCTTCAGTTACAACTAAAAGGACTGTATTTTGAAATAGCTGGATTACTGGGAAATTTTTAAGGATCCCTGTACCACTGCCAAAACCTGTAACATAGGCTACATTCGCGTATCCGGTTGAACCTGTAAAGAAAACGACAGGTACAAATTTGGACCGAGGCTGACCTCAGGAAAATTTGGTACGTGTAGATTGAGTGGTCCAGACGTACCTGACCGAAACTAAAATGCTGACCATTTCCAATTTGCGTTATTTCTTTCTTAAACAATGTCAAGTCACATGTAATCTTTAAGATACGTTATGTAATTAAGTGGACGCGTGAGAGAAGGGCACAATATTCTTGATATATTGTTTTTTATTCTCCGAAACTGTGGATTTTTAGCTCTGCTTATAGAACGGTCCAAGTGTGTTCGTTTATCGTGGAAAATTTCTGCGCCGCACGTACCGTTTCAACCGGGATACGCGAATGTAGCCATAGTGTCTAAAACACTTTTTTTTACTGGCATGACTATAGCTTTGATATGTCATTTTTGAAGAGAAACCATACCTTACGGGATTTTTATGAGAAATAATGAAGATGAAATGAACAAAAGGTAACCAACAACATTGTTCCGAGTGTAAAAAAAAACAATCTAAACTCCAGGAGTTGAATCCCTGTTTAGCCCCGCTCACTTTACTATCACTGAAACTGATTGAGATACCTGGTCAACAGAAGTGTCCTGGCCTAGTTGGTCTACAGTTATATCCAAATGGAAGTTAAAGGGAGGTTATAACTCTATACTGGAAAAACAATAGTGTAGTGGGACAGGGATCCTTAAAACACCGGCCAGATAACATGGTGATGGTTGCTGGACCTACAGGTCTCTGTTGTACAGATAAACCTAGATCTGGATATTGTACAAGACAAATTTACATAGAGTAGCATATAAAGGTTCTCATAAATGACTTAAACAGCTTAAAAAGCTGATTATTTATTCTTGTTTCTTGATCCTGAAAGGTAAAATATTAAATATTGTGACAAGGCAGATTTCATTATTTTGTCATTTTGTCTCCAAAATGAGTTCTTGACAAGATTTGATAATTCAGATAATAAATATTAAATAGGGTTTTAAAGGAGATGTGTTTATCTGTGAATTTTATGCCTGATGATAATGGATGAGAAATGTAATGTACAATGTACTTAACTAAATGGAAAGGGGACTGTGTTCCAGAGTGTGACCTGTATGATGCCATGTATATCAACACTGGGGTCCATATTGTCATTTGACTCAACCCAAAAAATGTTCTGAATAACATTAATCACATATTCAGCTTAATTGGCTAAAACCATGGATAAAATCAGCTCCAATTTCCTCGGTTATATGATCTAAAGAGGTAACATGGCATAAAGGTGTCATATTCTTAGTATTCAACTTTGTTTTCCAACAATGAGAATTTTTAGAGTGTTGTATACAGATTTGCTGGAGTAAAAAGCCATCAGGGCGTGACTTCTGATGCAGTGTCCTCAAAGAATTATAGTTATGATATAGCTTTTCACAGATTACTGTTTATAGGAACAGAAATTTTAACCCAAAAGAAATGTACTTTCTGCATATAAACTGTCCTCAATACTCAAGGGGTTTACGCTCATGCTCTCTGCACCCTTAAAACATGTCGGGACAAAATTGAAGGCTCTTTATGCACTACGAAGTAGACTTTTCTGATCCTTTGATGTACATCAAAATAATTTCACAGCAGAATGATGGTAAAAGTGACCGGCTCTGAAGTCAGGCATTTTTCCTCTGTAATTTTCAAACAACAGGTATCAGCCTGTAGCAATTGGTCCTTTTTTTAAACATATTCCAGGGGTATAGAGAGCGTAAGAGAGCGTAACTGTGGAGTATCGTGGATGCATTTGATATTTAGAGAGCAGATGTCTCGATTGTTGGAATCTGGTTGCACAAGGGTTCAGTATAATTGAAGGATGGTACAAGTATGTTTGGCAGAGTGTGTACATTGCACATGTGCATGGTGTGCTGGCATATATGTACAAGTGTGTATATATGGGTCGCAGACAGATATGTACATTATAAGGAGTGCGAGTGTGTGGCTTGATGAAATAATTGTTAACAAAAAAGAAAATAAGAATTGATACTTTTGACTGTTTGAAAAGTTTTTATGATTTTAGAGGGTTTGGATCCTGGTCATGTGTTGTATGTTTTAATATGATGTCCAACAAGTGGTCATTAAGTATTAATAATATCTGCTGTAAAATACGTATTAACAACAGATCATAATCTGTCGCAAATTCAATATTCTGTTTCTCTTTATACAAATTCAGTTGTAGTCAAGTACTCCTGGTTCAAAGGTCATAATCAAGAAACAGAAACACATGAAATACATAAAAGATATATAGCCAATGGACTGGGAGTGATGACATGAAAATGTAATGGAATTCAAAACATGTACCTCTATAGATGTAGTAGCTTTGTATATAGCTGTGAACAAGGTTAGTGGTGTCTTCATTGGCTGGAGATGTTTGAGTATAATATTGGTATACATTGTAGTTGTATTCCTGATGGAGGAGCTGTTTTACTGATTTCCCCCAAAAAATCAAATTTAGTTCAATATGGTCTTGTTGAAAAAATGTCTTTGTTTGATGAAAAATTCACATTTTATTTACTGTAATTAAAAATGAACAATACATTTAGAACATTTACATTTTTAAGTCTTTTATATCTGATGGATTTTGTTTTTTGTCAGATACTCCATGACAAACCAAGATTTATTTGATATATTTTGGAAGTCCATGGAATGGTGCTAAAGTGTAAGATTATAACAGCAATGATGTAAATAGTATTATTTAACATATTCATCACAAGGAATAATTTACAATTTGTTCACAAGGGTCCAGTTGCTCAAAGAATGGTCAGCTTAACGAGTGGTAACAATAGATAATCAAGCCATAACTTGGAAAAGTTTCTTCACAAAGTAAATGGTTTCAGGTATTTCTGTTTTAAGATAGTCATTTTGAATCTCAATAGTTATTTTTTTTATTTTACATTTTCTGGAATTTCAATATTTTTGAATCTGTTTAATGATAAGTTCTTTTAAGGTTATTTATCTGTAAGCTTATCATTCTTTGAATAACGAAGCCAATTCCTCTGGAGACTTATGAGTTGAGAGACATTGATGGGATGGGGAGGTAGGTACGAGTGACACTTAATGTTATATATATGTTACAGCTGGTTTTGTAAAAACACCTTAAATATATACCTAATCTCTTAATCAAGGATCCTGTACCACTGCCAAAAACTGTTACTATAACTTCTGAAAACTGTTTTTTTTTAGGCATGACTAGTCTACAGCTTTAATAAAACATTTCTAAAAAGAAAAAAATATATCTTACAGGACTTTTATGAAAAGTATCAAAGAAATAAACAAAATATAATCAACAATAGTGTTTGGAGTGTAAAAATTAGCAGGACTAGACCGGGATTCGAACCCTACACTTAAGATTATTATACCAGCGCTCTAACTGATTGCACTACCTGGTCAACAGAAGTATCATGGCCAAGTTATGCTACAGTTACATGTATATCCAAACAGAAGTTAACTCATTCCACCCTGATGATACATTTGAACTCTTCCAATTCAAATATTTGAATAGTTCATTTTGAAATTTAGGGGTCAATGAGTTAAGGGGAGGTTACTGTATATACATGTATGTATATAAGGGACAGGGATCCTTAAAAGTTATACCTTTGTACTAAATATCAATCCTACGTTGCCATGGAGTTTTACCTATGTAATACACACCTATATACATGTAGAGTCTGTACACTTAACACTTGTGAACTGGAGTATGTATCATTAACCAGCTCTATTATTTGTATGCTGTACTGTGGATATATTTTTGCATAGTAATAACATGTACTTGCAAACACATTTTTCATCTAAGAGGCTGTGGATTTTTTTTAATGTTTTATTCGTAGTGGCTCATAATAAGAAGATTTTTTTGTATAAAATTGATGATGATTGGTAGGTTTTTTTTTCTATTGTATACAATGTACTCTGGTTAATGGAGGAAGAGTGTTGAGTCCTGTCAGGGTGTATGTTGGTAAAGTTGTCTTTTAAGTCAAAACATTTAAAAGTGAAAGTAGGAAACTGTTTACATTAAAAACACTTGTTTTGCAATAATTTCACAGGTAGGGTTCTCCATTTTTACTTTTTATTTGATCCGAAATAACCGACTATCTCCTTTTTAATGTTTTTTTTTTTGATTTGGAGACCATCTCTCGGCTTAATAAAAAAAAAAAAAAAAAAAAAAAAAAAGATAGAAGGCTATTTCGGACCATTCTTTCCCGTGATTTACTGGATATCAAGGGATCTTTCGGCTGATGTCCCAGCTAAAATCAAGCTCCATTATGTAACCTCTTAATGTTTCCATTTTCCATGTAAATTTAATAATTTCAAGAGAGGTTGACAGAGAGCAATGGCATTTGCTCTTTGTATGTACCCAAAAAGGGGGATACTGATGGCAAGAAGACTTATTTTACATTTTTTACGATTCCCAAAAACATATTTCATTCAAGATTTGGGTGTTGAAATATTGAGTATAAATATGCAGTTTTGCTACCCCTATTAGAATAGAAATCCTGGGCTCAAGCCTGCTGGTATTGGTATAGCCACCATATATATATAGTCTTTCTATTTATTTCTGTGATCGAACAGTTCAGAGCTATACACACTTAAGATATGGGTGTTTTATGATTGAAGGAGGTTTATTGTGTGTTTCTGTATATATTAAGTACAATGTATTTGATAGACACTATATGCAATTTGAGACAATGTTGTTGAGAAGGTGCATGAGTGAGATAGTGAAATAAAAGTCCTCAAAACTTTATTCTCTTCATTGTTCCTTGATTTTAGATTTGCCAAGATAGATTTCAAAGGTAGAGTATATCCAGATAAAAACGTGTTCATAACCATAACTACATGCTTATGAGAATATACATGGCTTCAGTACAAGTCTAGAACTGAACAATTATTTTTTTTTGCTTGGTTCTCTTAAACTTTTCACTGTATGGATGGGAGGCAGAGACAATGGCACGGCTGTCACCCGTGGCGGTCACTTCTGTAGCTATTAGTATAGAGAAGATACAAAGAGTACCATAAAAGTAATTGTAGGAAAATGTAATACAACTGAATTCTCCAACTTACCTGAAAGACAGTGAGTGTACAACACCATCGCGTTTGCCTTTGTCGTTAAGGTAAATGTACCAATATAAACATCAGTTAAAATCGCATAGAAGTGTTTCACTTCAGTGTTGTTTTTTAAAACTTTAAGTATGTCTTCCTCTTAAATAAAGAAGATGAATTTTCTAGCTAGCAGTTACTTCCCTTGTCCAGATATTCATCTTTCATTTTGATGCAATGCATATATATTTGTAACGGTAGAAAGAGAAATGCAACAGCCAGATCAGGGTTCGAACTCTGGTCCCTCCGAATGCTAGACGGACGCTCTACCAATTGAGTTACCTGGTCGCCGACGATCGACCAAGTCCAGTTCCGTTGCATTCCTCACTCCGTTTTGTTAGTCTTCACCTCCAAAGACTCAACAATTTACAACTCCGACCTCGGACAACTCC
Organism: Mizuhopecten yessoensis; assembly: GCF_002113885.1. Lineage (NCBI taxonomy): Eukaryota > Metazoa > Mollusca > Bivalvia > Pectinida > Pectinidae > Mizuhopecten > Mizuhopecten yessoensis. The sequence goes on from NW_018405609.1 coordinate 103,109, forward strand.
TTGTCAAGTATTCACCCAGTGCTTGAACCTAGGGTTGGCAAGCTCGCCAAATGCAACGGTCATATCGGGATTCGAACGCGGGACCCTCCGAATTCTAGACGGACGCTCTACATTGCCAATTAGGCTACCTGACCACCGACGATCGACCCAGTCCAGTTCGCTATAAAGAAGCATAGTACGCGAAATGCATGAAGGCATCGTAATATTACTATAGAGTGACACGCAGGTACTTACTACCCTGTTTGAGTATTGTGACCTATATGGTATTTATGTTTAATACAGGGAGACGTTTTTTCTAACAACCTCACACGACGCTAACTCAAAAAGCATCCCATGTTGTGTAACCTTATTGTATATCTGTATATTACAACATTACAAGTAACCAATTACGATTCTGTCTGATCTAAAAGACCAAGAGGCTGAAATCAATCTCAAACCATGATAGGTTTAAGTAAAAATACTCGTACATGTGTATAGAGAGATTCAAAATGATGACCTGAGGCACACAATTTATTTATCAAAGTAAAACATTTCCTAGCGTGCACAAATCATAAAGCTAATTAACCGGGCTATGAACGATTGTATCCTATAAATCGTAGGTAGACTTATGACGTCATAGATAGTCTCCTGTTGTCCATTGTTGTATGACGTCACGTAAGTCCGGCATTAGTTACGCACAGAAATGCGATGGACACGACGGATGATTGCTCGAGTCAAAGCCCTGACAAACCGGCACTGGAAGATGACGCAGACTTGTCGTGCCCACAGAACTTATATTTCAAAGAAGAACAGCCATTGTCAGATCTTATTTTGTTGGTTGAGGGCGAGCGTCTGTTTGCGAGCCGAAGTCTTCTAGCTCTGGCTTCACCAGTGTTCAGTATCATGTTTACGTCAGAGTTCAAAGAAAAGGACCAAAAGGAAATTGAACTACCCGGAAAAAAATCTAAAGATATCGATGAACTATTGAAGTTTCTGCATCCAGGAATGGACGACAATTTAGAGCAGGGACATGTATCGGCGTTCCGGCTGTTACCAATTGCAGAAGAATACCAACTGGTCAAACTTATGGAGAAATGTGAGGACACCATTCTGGAGAAAATCTCGGAAGGTCATTTGACTAGGGATAAAGGAGAATTTGTGGTGAAATGTTTAGAAGCCTGTGCAAGGTATGGTTTGGACAAACTCTACAGAGCCGTTATTCAGAAGTGTTCTGAAAAACAGCTGCTAGTGAATAGCGTCCGCAAAAATGAGTCGCTCCCATTGGAAGTCAAGAACCGGGTGTTTGAGGAGAGACTATCCATTCTTGAAAATGAGCGCGAAATTTTCCTGTCAACAAGGGAACGTTTGGAAACGGTCAAGGGTCGTCTGCGCGCGATCATACAGCCACACGAGAACCACTGCCGCTGTCGAGTCGAACTCAAACTCCGCTCCAATATGCAAAGGTACTGCACGTATTGTTCTCGTAACTGGTGTTCGGACCACGTGAGTTCCGAGTCCTACCGAAGTTCCTACTGGTTCAACTGCAACCATCGAGTGGGCTTCACCGTAGCAAATGACGGTCTGCTCAAAGCCTTCATAGAGTCCAAAGACTAGATACACTACCATGTAATCAATCCGGACGGACACGTTTCGAATATTCGAAAAGGATTGTTTCTAAATTTAATTGAATTTAATTGAAGAATAATGGACGAAGGCTTAAAGCCCCTAGGTCCATATCAATACATATTTAACAAAAAGTAAAAAGTTTATAGGTGTGTCAATGACAGCAATACAAATATGTAAAAAATAGTCTAATTGTATTTCACGTATCAAAAATTGTTTCTTTAAAATGTTCATCAATTAAAATTTCAAATGTCTTAATCATATTATACCTGCTTAATTGCAATATTGTTGAAATCATCTTTTTTTCTTTGAAGTCTTTGTGAATTGGTAAATTTGAGATATATCTCAAAAATTGTCTTGGAGCATTATGTCCATTAAGGGAACGCTTGACTGATTTTTCTTATAATCGTATGTAGGGTTAGTCATATAGCCTTATACAACTGCCAAATATGATCAGTAAAACAAATCGGCTCAAACGGATTTGGTATTACAGACCGATTAAGGCCAACCGCTGACCGTCTTAAAAAGCCGAATAGATTGACCACTTCATATCGATAGGGTAATCAACGGGAACGTTTATTAATCATATGCACTTCGAAATTGTTCTATATTAAGCTTCGTCAGTGTTGCTGCCAAATAGTTAACCTAAAAAACTTTATTTGTATTAGAAACGAAATTTAGCATACAGCCAAAATTTCCGCACCAGATTTCGGTCGAACGTTATATGAGCAAAACATTTTACAGCACATATCGGCGTTACAATGCAATTATCTGATTTTTGTAAATATTCAAAACTAGCTTACATGTTAGACAACTAATCCTATGTTTAACATTTTGGAAATAATCAGTCCCTAACATAAGAGTTCGATTTCCTATTTCATCCGGGTAAAAAACAACAAGACGAAAAAAATATTATTGAAACGATAGTCTTTAATGATTTTTTTTTATCAATACAGGTTATAAAATCAATAATATTAAAAAAAAGTAAGGATTTCCCAAGGAAGGATGCCTATTTATAACAGTCAAATATATAGAATGGTTTCAGATGATAACAATATAGTAATCAATATTAATAAATTCAACAACATGGTCTTACAAATGTTCAACAGCACTATAGACACAGAGTATGAACACGGGGACACGTATTTCTATACCGTTAGTCAAAAGAAACTAATATTTGTATGGTATTCGGTATTTGTGTGACACTGTTTATTTTTATCAATACGGATATTCATGGCCCTGTGTATTGACATCAGAATATGTTATGATGTATGTAAACTTTTACCACGGGGACTTGTCACACGCAAACGGGCGTCAAAGTGTACATGTATAAATTAGTATATATACTGTGACCCCCAGTGATAGAGCATGTGACATGCCCCTGTGACTATAAAGTACTGCCAGTATTAAATGAAAGCATTTCGACAACCTACTGCTAGAGCAGGGTGAAATCAGACATCTTCAAACTGTAATTATCAAAAATAACGATGGATTGTGTTTAAGGAAAAGTACATTTTGTGGTATTGTGGTTGTTATAGGTTCATGTCACAGTAGACATTATGTTCACTGATATATGACTACACTACAGAGGAACCTTTGATTGGTGTCATTTTGGCACATTGGTCATTGTTTAGTAGTTAATTAAAGTACACTAGCTAAAATATCATGTGAGTTACGACATTTTAGCACGAGAAGAACGAAGAGTCTTAAAAATATGTTCAATCAAATTGGCAATGATAATAAGTATAGACGAATATATTATACTATGACAATGTATGAAAACGTATGCAGACATTAATATTCTCTACACATTAAAAGTAGATTCCTCTGTCGACACGGTATTATTATCCGAGGTAGTCCGGTCACACTGTGCCGCTGACCAGTGGACAAGTTCAGAGCACACTGAAGTGACCAGTAGACTAGTTCAGAGCACACTGTAGTGACCAGTGGACTAGTTCAGAGCACATTGTAGTGACCACTGAACTGGTTCCAATCACAATGTAATGACCAATAATTAGTTAAGACCACATTGTAGTGACCAATGAACTAGTTCAGTGCACAGTGCATTGATCAGTTAACTAATTCAGATCACAGTGTAGTGACCAGTGAGCTAGTTCGGGTCACAGTGTAGTGACCAGTAAACTAGTTAGGGTCACAGTGTAGTGACCACTAAACTAGTTAGGGACACAGTGTAGTGACCAGTGAACTAGTTAGGGTCATAGTGTAGTGACCAGTGAGCTAGTTAGGGTCACAGTGTAGAGACCAGTGTGCAAGTTCAGGTCACAGTAAAGTGACCAGTGTACACGTTCGGGTCACAGTGTAGTGACCAGTGAACTTGGTCAGGTCACAGTGTAGAGAATCACAATGTAATGACCAATAATTAGTTAAGACCACATTGTAGTGACAAATGAACTAGTTCAGTGCACAGTGCATTGATCAGTTAACTAATTCAGATCACAGTGTAGTGACCAGCGAGCTAGTTCGGGTCACAGTGTAGTGACCAGTGAACGTGTTCGGGACACAGTGTAGTGACCAGTGAACTTGTTCGGGGCACAGTGTAGTGACCAGTGAACTTGGTCAGGTCACAGTGTAGAGAATCACAATGTAATGACCAATAATTAGTTAAGACCACATTGTAGTGACAAATGAACTAGTTCAGTGCACAGTGCATTGATCAGTTAACTAATTCAGATCACAGTGTAGTGACCAGTGAGCTAGTACGGGTCACAGTGTAGTGACCAGTAAACTAGTTAGGGTCACAGTGTAGTGACCAGTAAACTAGTTAGGGTCACAGTGTAGTGACCACTAAACTAGTTAGGGACACAGTGTAGTGACCAGTGAACTTGTTCGGGGCACAGTGTAGTGACCAGTGAACTTGGTCAGGTCACAGTGTAGAGAATCACAATGTAATGACCAATAATTAGTTAAGACCACATTGTAGTGACAAATGAACTAGTTCAGTGCACAGTGCATTGATCAGTTAACTAATTCAGATCACAGTGTAGTGACCAGTGAGCTAGTACGGGTCACAGTGTAGTGACCAGTAAACTAGTTAGGGTCACAGTGTAGTGACCACTAAACTAGTTAGGGACACAGTGTAGTGACCAGTGAACTTGTTCGGGGCACAGTGTAGTGACCAGTGAACTTGGTCAGGTCACAGTGTAGAGAATCACAATGTAATGACCAATAATTAGTTAAGACCACATTGTAGTGACAAATGAACTAGTTCAGTGCACAGTGCATTGATCAGTTAACTAATTCAGATCACAGTGTAGTGTCCAGTGAGCTAGTTCGGGTCACAGTGTAGTGACCAGTGAACTTGGTCAGGTCACAGTGTAGAGAATCACAATGTAATGACCAATAATTAGTTAAGACCACATTGTAGTGACAAATGAACTAGTTCAGTGCACAGTGCATTGATCAGTTAACTAATTCAGATCACAGTGTAGTGTCCAGTGAGCTAGTTCGGGTCACAGTGTAGTGACCAGTAAACTAGTTAGGGTCACAGTGTAGTGACCACTAAACTAGTTAGGGACACAGTGTAGTGACCAGTGAACTTGTTAGGGTCACAGTGTAGTGACCAGTGAACTTGTTAGGGTCACAGTGTAGTGACCAGTGAACTTGTTAGGGTCACAGTGTAGTGACCAGTGAACTTGTTAGGGTCACAGTGTAGTGACCAGTGAACTTGTTAGGGTCACAGTGTAGTGACCAGTGAACTAGTTCGGGTCACAGTGTAGTGACCAGTGAACTTGTTCGGGACACAGTGTAGTGACCAGTGAACTTGTTCGGGTCACATTGCAATGACCATTTGACTAGTTCAGATCTCACCGTCGTGTTAAGTGGATAAGTCTGGGTCACAATATAACGACAGGTGTTACAGCTTCACTTTTCCTGATATGACTAGTAGTCTAGTCCCCACACATGTGTAATATCTGTGTTAATTTAGACGGACAATCAACACTCCTACATCGCACAAAAAATCGCCCATGACACAAATTGTGTTCTGCATTTGCAACATACAACTGCTTATTGTTTAGTAATAATTTTATACAAATTGTAGTCGTTGTTTGCCACTAATGTGAATCACATGCCTTCTTCACAATACTGTGTACTTTTATAGCACACGTACACTTATTTTCCGTCCTTTCCAGTAAGAAATACATTTATAACAAACACACTGATAGCACAGATCCATTACAGCACTCTCTTGATAACCATTGGAGCGTTGACAGAGTCAGTCTCAGCGAGTCTTCGGCCATTGTTTAAACATCGAGATTCATTCATGTATTAAAGTATTATAATTACTGAAAACGTCTCAGCAATGGTCAACATTTATGAATCGACACTATGTCACTGTTCCTTTACTTGAACCTTTTCCGCGCTTTTCCTATTTTGTTTTGAGGATCCAGAACTTGAAGTCGTTTCCTCCAACCCTCCGGGATTCGCCATTTTGAAACACGTGGGTGCAATTGTACTATACAGACGATCTTTAGATTTTTGTCCCCGTCTGATGGCGCCTCCACCTGACTTCTCCGTCTTGTATTCCGCTTTCCTACTCTTACTGCCATCGTCTGGGAGCTCCTTGATGCTAAGTTTCTTATGACCTCGCATTCTGTGGTCATCCATCTGACTTAGATCAGCTGCAGAGATTGACCGCTCCTGCAGTTGCCGAAGTAGCTGACGCGCCACCTGGCCTTGTTTGGAAGTTGGCGGAAACTCCCGGACGTACGACTCGATAGCCTTGATGACGAGTTCGTCGTAAACTCCGGATACGATATCAATTTTTGGAAGAGTCAGGGGTGTACCAATCCTCCTTGGTCTTGGTGTGCCGGGCGTTTGGTGTTGGAAATTTCTCTGACGTTCATATGCCTGCTTGAAAGTTTCTTTGAATTCAGCTTCCTTTTTGCCGATCAGGGCCGGCATAGTTGATGGACGAGGTGTTATTTGCGTTGGAATCGTCGGTGTAATAACGATCCGGCTGCCTTTAATCATAGGCAAGTCGATAGTCTCCGAGAAGTGCACCCTGCGATTCTCGAATTCTTGTGATGAAGTGAAGGAGGACTTTGAGACAATCTCCATTGACTTGGATTCTATGGTGCTAGCACTAGCTGTGCCCAGGTTCTTCCTCTGGATGTCCACTGACATGAAAGGCAACTCAAGAACCCGTGTCGACATTTGTTTTGTGGAAGGCCGACTGGTCCCTATGATGCTTATGTCTGCGAGGTCAATGGATGACGTCTTGCCACCTTTCATATCCATTGACAGACTATCGTTGTCAAGAAAGTGGCAGGCGGAGCCGATGGTAGCAGGGGTGGCGGGAGGATTGCGAGGAGGAGAGGTCGACTGGTGTGACATTGGGAACGAGATGGTCCGCTGAGATATTGACGATCGGGAAGGAGGTGGCACGACGTCCGACTTGAGACCCACCTCACCGGCAATCTGTTGCATTTTGGCTCTGTCGTCTTCTTTGATATAGCGCTTCTGCATTCGTGACATAAGTGCTGAACGGTATCTTCTACTATCCTTTGATTGGCTTTCGTCGACTGATTCCTGGATGCTGTTTGATTGATTCTGAGTACGGTCGACGGAAACAACAAAGTACACATATGGAAAGGAACCTTTTGAAGTCTCCGAACTTTTTGTGTTGGATAACGATACCATCTCCACCTTCTTCTGTTGAATTCGGGACCTAAGTTTGGTCTCAGGACTTTCTGGCATGCCATATGTGTGCGGAGTTATATTGTCGCCAATCTTAGGTACCGCCTTTTCAGATCTGTCTGTCAGTTTGGTTTGACTCCGGGTTACCCGGCTTGCATCATTGGAGGCTGTTTTACAAGCGTCCATGTAACGCACACGTGATTCTTCAAGCCTCTGTCGGATTAAGTCCATTCGCTTCTGTGTGATTTCGTTTCTCGTGAACGATATAAGTTTCTTTGATTGTGAGTTGCCATTTGCCGCTCGTCCATGTCGTGATATCTTGGCGAGGTTTTCTGTCACGTATTCAGTATCGTCATCACCGGGAGGGGTCGTAGATGTCAGACCCCCTGCGGTCAATATGAAATACGGGGTCACCTTGGCCGCCATCTTGTCCAAATGTCTGAAAAAGAATAAATAGTTTATTGTTAAATATGCACAAACTTATTCTAGACTGATGGATTTTAAAATAGTTCCTCCTCTAAAAAAACTTCAAACGTGTTAACTTAGATTTATGTTCAAAACTTGAAGTCAACAAAATGTAACATATCTTAAAAACTACTTCCAACTTGACCTCTTTAACATTAGGAACAAGTTGAGTTTGTTAGCATGTGTAATTTCATAGCCATTATCATGTAACTCTTTTAGCAAAGAGAATACCGAAGTGTGAAAAGAAATTAAAATATTTTCTTGTGTTTGTATAATTATACAAAGTCGGCAAATAAAACTGTCGCGAAAACAGTATCATATCGTTGTGTCTGTCACTGTTATCCCATATAGCTCGTTTTCTTCACAGAAAAATAATCTTTTTCATTCTTGGACGAGTTGCAATTATAGATAACAGGTATCTGCAAACTTATTATAACAGTATGTCTATCATTGCAAAGCACATGCGACATTGATAATAGTCTCTAGACATTGAAAAAGGTATTCGGCTTTCAGACACTCCAAAATTCTTTCAAATAACTGGCAAAATGTAAAATTCTTGAGTCAGAGTTCAGAATCTGAGTTTAAGCATGAACACGGTTTCATGAATACCGGCCCAAGTTAACGTTGCTGTTGGTCAACGTAACGGCAACTAACCCCGGTTAAAAACGATTCAATCCAGTCCGATGTCACTAATCCGGTTCAAATAGATAACAGTGTAAAGGACGGAAAAACGTGAACGAGTATAAAAGTGTGAATGGTGACAAAAACAGCTTACTTAATTGAAGGTTATCAAGTCATAATTTAACATCTAACATTAATTTACATTCAAAGAGGAAAGTCGATCCTGTATTTCATGATATTATATACGATATCTTGTATATCATATAAGATACCTATACAATAGAGATATCTTTAAAATATGAAATATCTTGTATAATAAAACAGATATTGCAAATAGTCTTTAAGTCATCTTATATACTAAACAAGATATCTTATGTACTAATTAAAATGAGATATCTAAAATAAGTATATAAGATGTCTTATCTAATTTGATATGCAAGATATCTGAGACAGAAAATTAAATGAGACATCTTATATAATTTAAGCACCATAAGAGATATCTTATATAATTTTAGCACCATAAGAGATATCTTATATAATTTAAGCACCATAAGAGTAATTATGAGCTTTCTTATGTATTATATCAGATATCTCCTATATTATATAATATTTCTCATATACTACTCTAGATATCTTATATATATATATTTTTCCGAAATTGGGGACCGACATTACTCCTTGAATAAATTCTAAGTTGGCTTGCCATAGTTATCGCTCCAGAGTTGATACAGAATAAGGAAAATACCAAATCCCAGAAGTTCGTTATCATATACTAGACATTATAAATATCTTAGTGAAGCATAACATATCAGCAATAACACAATCGAGTGTTTCGGAGTTTTCGTTTTTTTCTTTTCTTTTTTGAGTCGGAAGTGAAATGGACATCGAACGTGCCGGGAGTACACGGACACTGTTGACAGTAACGTACTTTAAATAAAACCCATATCACCGACAGGTACACACTGTATCATACCCTCTAATTATCTTGAGTTATCCCATTTGCAATTTCCAGGTGTTCTGTAATAAAATGAAGTCAAGTTAAAGTAAGTTCGAAAATGGACACAATCCTGAGACATTAAAAGTTTTTGCCAACTCAGCTTTTTTTCCTCGATGGTATCATGTACGAAATCTGAATTTATTATATACGATTTTATACAGTTTCGTGGTATTTGCTTTAGCCCATACTTATTCCATTCGCAACATTTTGACGAGGAAAAATAAAACGCCAAACTGGGCCGCTTTCGTTTATCGCGACCCAAACGGTGGAACCGGTTGGGCCAGAGTTGTTCATTTATGAAATAAGGTCGGACCTAATAATATAATCTGATGCTGCTTTCATGGAAGTCTTGACAAAACCTTTCAAGGCCTGCATAAACATTTGCAGATCCGCCAGGAGTTATACCCAAAAATGTTACATTTGAAAACAGACAAATCGGTTGAACCGGATACGCGAAAGGGGCCCTACTCTTTTATATGTATGTAGGTCGTCACGAAACTAGTTTTACTGCACGTAGAGCGTTTGAGCTTTTAGAAGAACATGTACATTGCATTTGATACATTTTCTATTATACTGTTACATTGTATTTAGGAATATAATAATTAGTGTCTGTGTGATCGTTGCATGTACATAAAAACTAATAAACAAACTAGAAGAAAGAGTTATTCTTGTTTGTTTGTTTGTTTATTTATTTACATTATTAAGGTGTATAGCTCGCCAAATATAATGTCAACATTACACCTAACTGGAAAATAGAGATGCTAAGGAAAGTGTTGACTGCGCGAGTTACGAGTGTCAATACGACATACCTTGATTTACAAGTTCAGAGAAGACAAGAACACATTTCAGTAAATGACTATAATTCGTCGAAAGAATGACGTCATAATGGGTTAACAATGACGTGACGTCACAACATCAGGAACATTCCGATGACATGATGCGGAAATTGTGTCGCTTTTCTGAGCTAATCCTGTTGATGGATTGAGAGAAAAGTACTATTGCATGCCTAAGGGTGTAGGATAGGGAAATTCTGCCTTCGGGACTTTTAAACTGGTGCAAACTCTATGGCAAACCTCGGGTTCTATCCAATTTGAAAACCACTTGAGTGGATTTATTCCTATTCTACACCTCTGTGCATGAAAGAGTCTTATAATAATATTAATCATATATCATTGTAGATTTCAGCGTAATTGTTGTTAAGTAATCAGAAAATCATTATATATCTATATATATGTGTGTGATACTGAGGATTGTTATAATAACAAATATGGCAACGAGATGATATCTATAATGCATTATTGATGATAACTTAGGGAAAACAATTCAAATAGAAATAGAAATTGATTCCCGGCGCATGAAACAGATCGATATTGGAAGCGTATAATGAGCGCCATGTTTATCGATTTATTTGATAACCATTGCATCAATACATAAAAGTCCAGTACATGAACAATACGATAAATGTTTTACCAGGATAACACTGAAAAGTCGTGGACTTATTTCAACTTTGGTCCTTAACATGAAACATATAGTACGAACATTTCACATGTTAAGATATAAAATTACTAATAACCAGATAATACATGGCCTAGAGTTATCACAGGATCATACCATAGTTATCACATTACATACATATTTGTGGTGTTATCACAAGTTCGAATTATCTAAATTTCAGAATAAAATGGTGGATACGTAATGTATGGCGTAACTTAATTTTGTTTATGTTTTTCATGCGAGTATGACGATGTTCTGACATCGTAACATGTTCAAAATTACCAATATTTACAGTGTACTTACCAATTTCTGTTGTTAGCGGATATCCATCGTTTTTAAAACCACGACACAGCTTCTTTCATAAGTTAAAATCCATGTTTTCTCTTAAAATATCATGATTTCCCGTCGATATTCTCCAACCTGTGGTTTTCGGTGCCGCCCGGTACCATGGTGCTAGTGGATTACAGCAATCCCCAGGTAATCCGCACGGGTAGGTCTGTATGTCCAATCACGCATTACCAAAAGGTGCGAGTATAATCCATTTGTTGAGTTAGGGTTAGAAACCTAATGCAAACTGGATTTGTATAACTTTCCATACATTAAACGGGTATTCATATACACAAGATCGAGATTAACATTTTGTAATTAAACCGCTGACCTCTTTTAAGCGAAGCCTTTTGTAAGCATTCATATGTACAGAATACAACTAGGAACAAGCACCTGTAACGGTGATATTTACTTCTGTAGGGACAATGAAAACCTTTTGTAAATGTATATAAGTAATCACGTAGATGGTAGGTTGTACCTTTGATTACATACTTACAGCATTATTACACACGATGTACCGATTCCATATATACATGTATACAAAAAAAGTTATGTTGCGATGTCTGACATTACCAATTATATATGTATGTAAATTCTAAAAATAACATTCGATTCGACTGAATTTGATTTACCAATTAAAAATTGTTACAAAGAAATTTGTACTTATCACGGCCCTATCTTTGGATTTCACTTCCCTTGGCAGTTTGAATTAAATATAATCTAAACGATACACATGATTCCAATACAGCAGTAGCTTTAATAGATATAAGATCATACACAACAGAGATATATTCCAGTATGTTAAACGAGTGTATCGCTTTTATGAAATGAGTAACATAAATTGTGTTAGCGGGTTTATGTAACGGGATGGTTTCCTCCAATCCTTGACCACCACCATGCATATTCGCGGGACTCTCTGCCGTCCCTGACGATAATACCTCGGTAGATATTGCTATGGCCTTGTCGGTAACAACAGGGACTTCTTAAAATCAGGATGCATGCTATTGAGACCTCCACTGAACGTATTTAGACAAGCACAGACACTGGGAATCAGATTTCAAATTAATTGGAGAAGATTGGGAGAAACCTATTGATTGAAGCAATACTAGCAACACTATTTGAGAGAGCTCATTGCTCAACTAAAGATTGGCGCGTTATAGCACGCGGGCGGAGGACAACATCAATATCATGAAGCCATTCATAAAAAAAATTGTTGTGAATGAAAATGACACATTTTGGTACAATAAAAGATGTCCTTTATATTTTCAGACTGAAAATATAATGATTGAACAACTTAGAAATAATGTTCTTTCGATGAATAGACCGCAAACCGAAGTGCACTGGCAGTTTTTTTCAAAATGCACTTGGGTTTTCGGTCTTATTTAATAGACAAATTTCTTAACTGGTCCAGATGCTAAGTAACCTAAATTAATATGTCGTTCCCATTTGGATTTTTTTTTACCTCTGTCTGTTATTTTTTTAATGCTGTTTTGATGATGTAAAATTCTACACATGTTTATTGAATTGTTTTTATTATCTGTATACTCTGTTCTTTTTTTTCTTGCTTTAAAAAAAGTTTATTGCCAACTTGATTTTGACAAGGGGTTGGGCACAAGTTTTTACATAGTCCATGGTTTTTCTAAGAACATCGTTATTATAATGATCGTTTTTCTTAAAATATTCTGATAACTGAATTTCAGTCTGTTTAATAGTGAACTTGACCTGTTATATCGTATATACATGTATGTTTTAACCACGGACTAGCTAATCAAATTCCGGGGTTTTAACAGTTTCAACCTTCTAAGTTTGTTAAAGGCAGTAAGCAAAGGATTATAAGACCTACATAACTTACCTGTTTCTTTTTTATCTGAACTGGAAAACAAATTGAACGGATTCCAATAACTTGGGATAATGGTGGACATATTAGAATTTTAATTGATCAAGACAGCTGGAATTGATAATATAATCAAAGATTTCCCAAGAAAATGGGAAATACGTGTGTAAAGTGAATATCACCCCTCTCAACCCACTCCTCTAGAGGAGCTTCTGGCGCTCGCCCGTATATCTCGCGCCTCAATTCGGCCCGGACAGTACACGAGACATAAGCTAGGGGAAAACATGAACAAAATTTATAAATATAACCCTAGCTAGCGACCATTTCAAAAATCTTGGTTCCAACCCTGGTCATAGCGCAAAATTTTCCATCAAGTCTTCGGTGATTCTACAAGTAACAACCCCCCCCCGCCCCCTTTTGGGTTAAATCGGGCAGTGGGCAAAATTTCACTGTTCCTGAAACACGTCCTTTGAAAAATTAATTTGGTTTGATATCATAAATTATTTTGAAATCACTGAATATTCATTTTTTGTACATTTTTCTTTAATAAGTTTTTTATGTATAAGTCTTTATATAGGTTTCTTTCAAAATTAATGTTGTTTCATAATCTAAGTTTCGTAACGACTGCTCGTTTGTCTCTACACTTATTATGGTAAGTACGGTAATTCGTTAAAAAATACTATTAGAGTTATCTCCCTGTCATTGTTATAAAATGGCAGCACCTTTGTCACAGAAGATTCGGGCCTTCCGGAGAATTTGTAAGGAATGGCCCTTAGACCCAACGAAAAAAGACCGAGATATTGCAGAGTTTATCCGAAAGAAGATTACGTATGCTTTCGAGAAAACCGAGATAGCAAAGGTGGATGAAGTGAAGTGCTACTTAGAATATATAAGTCTGGAAAGACTGAACGAAAGTTTTCATCTAAAAAAAATGCACCCAAGACACCGCACAGAAGGAACGTCGGGATATAATCTGGAAACAATCAAGAAACTGTTGTCAAACGAATCGTTCGAGCTGTCTCATGTGGTGGAACAGAATGTGGTATCAAGAAACATTACGCTTTTAAAATCTTACTTGTTTAAGCCAAAGAAAGATGTTGGTTGCTAATTTTGTCTAATTTGTGTATATGAGGGAAAACAAACATAGTGGTTATTATGTGTTACAACACTACTGCAGTATTGTTGATATAAGAGGTGCCAAAAATGACGTTTGAAAGGAAGGGATAGAGGTTTTCTTGGTGAGAATAAACCTCGTATCAAGAACTTGTGTGTTGTGGACAAAGGGAGGTAACCCCAATAGAAGACTTGAAGAGTAGAACATTGCAGTTTGTTGCAGAGTTTCAAGAAACCAAATAAGACTGCTATCGATCGCCTAAATGCATAAACTCACTTAGGTTTTCAAGTAACTGTCATTGTATTTAAGTTTATAATAAATCAATCTAGTTATAAACAGCAGATGATTGTCTGAATATTTTCTTGGTATCTAGATCTGTAGCCTGCAAAAGGAAGGGGTAATAATGAGCTTAAGTTCTGTACATGTGGGGCTTTTGCTTCTCATGCCAGACCCCACATGCAGAGCATCAATCACCCCTCCCCCGCCAAAAAAAAGAAGTCAGTTGGCTCTGAAACCTTGTACATGGAGAGGTAATGGTAATGACAGTTGTCAGTGGTACATTAGATCAATTATTGAAAAGAGGTTAAGTTTATCAAGTGTGTCTTGATTCATTGATAACGTTTTGTGACTAATTGTTGTATGATATATTAATTTTTACATCTGAAAGGTATCTTGAGTGATTTCTTTATTATCGTTATGCATACATTTATAAAGAGGTTTTACAAAATTATATTATTGTTATTTAGGGACCAAAAACAGCTTATTTGGACTTGGTTAATATTATGGAGTATAGTTTAGATTACATTTTTTTGGCAATTTTATATAACAACACCTACACATTTAAAAGTCTGTTGGCTATTTGAAGGGTGAGTGATTTAAAAGTGCAAGGAATGTGCTGAAAATAATCATATTTTCATATTTTCGGAGCCCATAACAGCTTTATTGAACTTAGTTTAAGTTTCTGGGCAACCTCTTTTTTATGCTGACGTGTTGGATCGTGACACCCGAAGTTGAGGCATTGATAAAGCGTGCAAGATATATGTTAAACAATATTTTCATTTATCATATGAATACCGTGTTATGAGTGTCATAAAACCATCATATAAATATAGGATCTTACATGAGTTTTCATTTCATATGAGATTTATGAAACGAGTCTTAAGAATTTTTCGATTTAGCGAGCTTCTCACGAGTTTCATAAATTTTATATGAAATGAAAACGAATTTAAGATCCTTTTTATCAGATAATCAAGATCTCTGGCATTTATTTGTGTAAAACGAAAAATTTCATGCAACCTTGAAATGTAAAAAGCCGCCATTTTGACTCACGTGGGTAAGTCTGTGACGTCATGTACTTGTCCTAGGCATGACGTCACAATTGCAACAATTGAACTTAAAACCAATCACAGGGCTGATAGGTCATATTACATGGGTTAATACGCAAACAAATATGACATGGGTTTTCACTGGATAACACAGTACATTATGTGATAAATTATGTTTATGTAACGTGTGTAATATCACTCCGGAAATGACGCCCCGTCCTGTAATAGTCACAATATACAGTCCCGTCCCGTCCTGTAATCATTATACTGTACAGCCCTTCTTTTTATCGTTGCACTGTATTGTCCCGTCCTGTAATCGTCAAAATGTACAGTCCCGTCCTGTAACCGCTACCATGTACAGTCCTGTCCTGTAACCGCAACAATGTACAGTCCCGTCCTGTAACCGCCATAATGTACAGTCCAGTCCTGTTATCGTCACATTGTACAGTCCCGTCCTGTTATCGTCACAATGTACAGTCCTGTCCTGTAATCGACACAATATACAGTCCCGTCCTGTAATCGTTATACTGTACAGCCATTCCTGTAATCGTCACAATGTACAGTCCCGTCCTGTAACTGCCACAATGTACAGTCCCATCCTGTAACCATCACAATGTACAGTCCCGTCCTGTAATCATCACAATGTACAGTCCCGTCCTGTAACCGTCACAATGGACAATCCCATCCTGTAATCATCACACTGTACAGTCCCGTCCTGTAATCGTCATACTGTACGGCCATTCCTGTAATTGTCACACTGTACAATCTCGTCCTGTTATCATCATACTGTACAGCCCCTCCTGTAATCGTCAAACTGTACTGTCCCATCCTGTAATCGTCACACTGTACTGTCCCATCCTGTAACCGCCACAATGTACAGTCCCGTCCTGTATTCGTCACATTGTACAGTCCCGTCCTGTAGCTGTCACAATGTACAGTCCCGTCCTGTAACCGTCACAATGTACAGTCCCGTCCTGTAACCGCCCCAATGTACAGTCCCGTCCTGTAACCGCCCCAATGTACAGTCCCGTCCTGTAACCGCCACAATGAACAGTCCCGTCCTGTAATCGTCACAATGCACAGTCCGGTCCTGTAACCGCCACAATGTACAGTCCCGTCCTGTAACCGCCACAATGACCAGTCCCTGAAGGTAGTATATCATTACATATACATGTCATCCTTCTTCATACTGTAATAATATAATATTGATCCGCAATTTTTCGACTGTGCGTCAACCTCTGACGTTACGTCATTGTGAGTGTTCATAATTAGCCGCAATAAAACAAAGCAATCTGTTAAAATATTTTGATCGGTTTTCATTAAGGATTAAAACGAAAAAAATGCAGGTAACACATCTTGAACGATAACATCAATCGGCCATTGGTCAGTGTTCATGAATCGTTTATAAGTGGTTGAAAAATCGTGCCGTAACAAACGTCAATCCAGCTGGCCAAGCGTTTTTCTTGACAATATACTCGTTTATAAATGGTTGACAAAATAGATTTTGTATGTTGCTTTATTGTCAAGTAAATCGCTTTGCTGGATTGACGTTTGTTACGACACGATTTCTCACCCAGACAAGATTTCTCACCCGGGACACGTTTTCTCTCCCCAACTCTCTATCTCAATTGGGGATGGATTTTGTCCGTGGTGTCTTAAAACTTGTTGCCTAAGTGAACATGTAATAGATGAGCTGATATGATTTCAAATGAGTAGGTAGTAGATAAATGCTCGACATGCCTTATATTGATTGATTGATTGATTTATCTATCAATCTATTATATATAATGTATTGCTTTTTAACGAAAGTCGATCTAAACCCCGAAAACATATAAAAAAATACATTTTATGACTACTTGTTTCTATGCTATGACTATTGGACTAAAATTTCAAGGTTTTGTCCATATAAATAAATGCACTTCTGGTCTTTATAACATATACAAGTGTTTTTGTTATATAGTGTTGTTTGAAACGTTTAACATGTAAGACCACAATTACCTTAAAAGTAAGTCAAGTGTTCCGCAACTGTTCAAGGTATCTGCTGGTCAAATATTAAGACTTGGCACTTCTTTTTAATAATATTTTCAGTTGTACACTATTATCAACATTTAGGAACAAAACAGGCAATATTATTATCTAAGATATCAATATCACTTAATGCAATAGGAATTTGACACTTTATGGTCCAAATGAAACGGATATTATTTTTATCATTTTTTATCGAATCAATTACAGTTACGTGAAAATACATCTTTAATTTTGGAGGGTCACTGGGATGCACCACAGAATTTTGTAGAAGACACATAAAATTACGTTAACAGGAAAAATGAAGCTAATCAAAAGGAAATTATATCAAAAATGGAAAAAAAAGATTTAGTAGATATTTTAAGGGAGCAAAACCAGGATAAGAACTTTTTTACATGGCATGGTCCACAGAGAAAACAAGATAGACTTGATTATTTTTTAATATCTTCAGATTTAAATCCTTTTGTATGTAAAACCGGTATTGGTGCAAGTTATAGGTCGGATCACTCCCCAATTTCTTTATCTATAGCATTTATTGACCAGCCAAAGGGGAAGGGAGCATGGAAGTTTAGTACTAGTTTGTTAAATGATCTGGATTATGTTGGTCTTGTCAAAGAATGTATTGGAGATTTTATAGATATATATGGTACTTATCCTGAAGAGGAAGATATAAACCTTATTACCTTTTCAATAAGTGATAAATTGCTATGGGAGACTGTAAGATTAATGATTAGAGGGAAAAGTATTGCTTACTCATCATATCAAAAACAGGAAAGAGATCAAGTAGAAAATGATCTAGAATTAAAATTGGCAAAATTACAGCAGAAAGAAGACAGGCAGTTGGGAATTTAAGAAGTAGAAAGTGAGTTAAAGTTAAAAAGAGACAGTAAAATTAAAGGAATTGTTTTGAGTTCAAAAGCAAGATGGAAAGTTGAAGGTGAACGGAGTTTCAGGTTTTTTTTGAAATTTAGAAAAAAAGACATTATCAAGAAAAGTTAATTTTACAAGTATTTTCGGACAGATATCAATAGGTTTTTAATAAATTCACTTAATCAAGGATATGACAAGGGACTTTTATCTTTAACACAACGTCAAGGTATGATTGCATGTATTCCGAAAGAAGGTAAATCTTAATTATATGTAAACAACTGGAGGCCTATTACCTTACTTAATGTTGACTACAAAATTGTTTCTTCGGTTATTTCAAATAGAATCAAATCAGTTTTAATCAGTATTATAAGTGAAACACAAAAAGGCTTCCTTAAAGGTCGATATATTGGAAAATGCACAAGGCTAATTTATGATTTAATAGAAAATACCGAAAAAGAAAATATCCCTTGATAATTGTTACTTATAGTTTTGAGAAAGCCGTCGACTTTTTAGAGTTTAATCTTATCTTTAAAACGCTTTCCTTTTATGGCTTTGGTCCTTCTCTTTAACAATGGATAAAACCATTCTATAATGAGAATTCATGTTGTGTAGTAAACAATGGGCACGGCTCCAACTTTTTTAATGTATGCCGTGGAGTTAGACAAGGCGACCCTATTAGTCCATATATCTTCATCCTATGTGTAGAAATGTTAAGTTCAGCAATAAAAGGAAATCTTAATATTAAGGGTATTAAAGTAAATAATTCAGAACATTTGATAAATCAATTTGCAGATGACACTTCTTTTACTTTATCGGATGATCCATATTCCTTAAATTCTGTTCTTGAAATTTTAGATGATTTTGGTAATGTTTCTGGTCTTAAGATAAATATTGAAAAAAACACATGCAATGTGGATTGGGGCAAAACGGGGTTGTGGAGAGGAAATACTTCCAGATAGGAATTGGAATTGGAATCAACAAGGGAAATTTAAATTATTAGCTATCACTTATAACTTTCAATTGGAAAATATTTTTGAAGATAATTCCAGACAAAAAATAGTCACTGTCAAAAAGCTACTAAATGATTGGTCATTCAGAAATCTTACATATATTGGCAAAGTAACTGTTATAAAAACTTTTTATTCAAACATTTACTGTCTTACCAGACCCACCCTTAGAAATGGTCAAAGAGATACAGAAATATTTCTTTGAATTTTTATGGAACGAAAAGGTAGACAAAGTAAAACCAGGGACGTATGTCCCTGGTAAAACGTACTGTTATGTATGGGGATTATAATGAGGCAGGTTTACGTGTACCACACAATATTTACATTTGCATGGCATTGTCACTATATAGCCTCTTTGAAAGCTGTGTTGTTGATGGGACTTTAATAACCATGCATCACGAGACACAATTCTTAGCGTATTAAAGGGACATCACGTGAAGACCCATATTTTTTTTAATGAATGTATATATTGTATGCACTTCCACTTATGTTACCTCGCTATCCCCATATTTATAGTCCGTTCCAAATGTCCAGGGAAAGCCCTGCTAAAAATAGCGCCGATAACGTCACCTGACTCGGCAGTAAACACAATAGGTGTCTGAGCGAGATGAGACAGTTTCCAAAGGGGCCCCCAGAGAGGGGCCGTCAGGCAACTGCAACTTCTTACCGCGCTATGAAACCAAGTAATATGATTTCTGAGTCCGTATTCAAACTTATTGAACAGTAGTTATTCATCATCAGAAGTTAATTGCACGCTTGCCAATAATCAGAATTTAAATTTATTTAGATTTTAACATATTTGTTGCCAATAAAATTGAACAAGGGATGGGGCACACGTTTTTACAATTTATCACAGCCTTCTCCCGTCATACATT
>NW_018405609.1:127922-131972 GCF_002113885.1 Mizuhopecten yessoensis
AAACTGGAACAGTTATTGAAGTCCGCCAGTTCGATCAATACGTGGTTCGCGTCGATGGATCAGGACGAGTCACACTCCGTAACAGAAAATTTTTGCGACGCTTTGTCCCAGTTTATCCTACACCGTCGAAACTGACGATTGATAGAGACTTAGCACTATGTCGACAATACCCGCCACAGCCCATATCCGGACCGAAGGATCAGCCAATAAATCCTTCAATGGATCCTGGTTATGAGTACAGTCAAGGGAAGACAACAAGCTCAACATTGCCGCCTGCGACGGCAGATACATCGCAATGGAAGTCATCAAATCTTATGACGACCGTCCCTCGTATCCACAGAGTCAATAGACCTCCAGATACAGATCTACACAGAACAACTGCTACCACAGTCAGCGAGCCGGTGGAGCCAACTACCAACGCATCAGTCCCTCTCGTGCCACCACTCACACTTACCACACAACGAGATAACCCATCACCAAGCCATTCAGTGCAGACTACACCACTGCGCAAGTCGAGTCGCGCAACAAAAAAGCCTACGTGGCATAGTGACTTTGATATGTAGGTGTCTTATCACGACACACGTCTTATGAATCTGATAAGACCGCGGTTCGTTTCGAACTTCGTAATTATTTTCTGACTTCGTTATTATTTCTGTGTTCGCATTGTTTTGCTTAAGTGTTCTGCCTAGTCAAGGCTCTAGTCAATGTAATTTTAAACATATGATACAATTCCTTTTCACAACAGCCTTTGTTTCATTATATTACAAAAGACTCGAAGGGGGATACATGATTATTGTTTATTGACAATGATAATTACATAGTTACTTCCCTTTATAGTCGAGGCATTTTAGAGTTACTCCCCTTGGATGGAAACTCGCCATTTGTAATACAAATGGAGTCATTTGAGGAAACACTTACATTAGCCTGTTTAAGGCATATTATTTGTAAGTAATCATTGATACTCAGTTATTATGTTACTACATTGACTACATTTACTTATTGTTCATTAATGTACTGTGTCAATTATTATTTTGTCTCGTGTCCAATGTTAATTATGTTTATCATCGGAACAACACATCGTTTGGTAAATATCTGAGTATTTCTCATTTATGTATTTCAGACTGTGTTCATTGTTGATCTTAATAAAGACGTACAAAAAGACCACGTTCTTATATTCATGATCTATTTGAATGGCACAACTTTGCAAGCAAACAACATAATGCGCGCTAATTCATGCCTTGAAAATGTGCTGGATTAAAAAATTAATGGATCCATTAAATACTTCACCTTGGAAGACACTGATATTAGATAAAGTTGAACCATATGGGGGAGATAAAGTCTTTCATAAACCTCAAAATTTATCAAAATATATTGATATATATCACAAATAATGAAAGGCCAAGAACACTGCCCTGAGGGTTACACTTGTAACATCCATCCAATTCGATACTTTGCCATTTACTGATACTTTTTGTTTCCTATTTGATATTAAACATTTTATCCAACTTATAACGTCGGGCGATAGTCCGTATGAATGTAACATGACAATTAAGCGTTTGTGTGGTACAGTGTCGAACGCCTTCATAAACTATAGATACACAGTTTGGATTGATCCTCGTTGGTCGAGAATTTCAGTCCAGTTATCAACGACATTTAGTAGTTGTAGTACAGTTGATCTTGTTTTGACAAACCCAGATTGGTGTTTACTTAATAAATTATTTCTCTCCAAGTGGTCAATTTTTCTTATTCTTGTAATTGTTTTCATGATTTTACTTATTACACTGGTGAGACTCACAGGTCTATAGTTCCCTGGTATTTTCTTGGCGCCCTTTTTGTGAATTGCTGTTATCTGCCCCTCTTTTCAAGCGAGCTGTTGAAAATCTCGCACAAAGGCGTTTTGGTTATATCAGCTGAATCCTTTAATACCTCAGGATGAATCTTGTCCGATCCCGGAGTTTTTGACGGATTTAAGAAAACGATCAATACATAAAAGATTTATTTTTTAAATTTTAAGAAAAGGCGATTTTTTTCAGTGAGCATCATGAACTTTATCAATCTCAGATTACTACGCTTTTTGAACCGAATAATTTCTTCACAAAAAAACCAAACAACACTTTATCTCCTTCCGTGAAAGATCTTTAGATAATGTGTTCATTATTTCATGATATGATCAATGCTATAATATCGTAAAATATATCTGTATAAGACAAAAAAAAAAATCAAAGACAATAGGTAAAGATCTTGAAAGGTGGCGTTTTTAATCAGTGAAAGTTCCAAATTATATTTGGTTCAAATTACTACGCCTCGTTTTCCAATACTCTAAAGTGTGTTTGTAAGAGTTTTCTCCCCTTGTCCATTATTGCGTAGTTTCATGCTCGAGACTGTTTGATAACAGTAGGCTTCGTGTTTTCTTCGTCTCAATGGAAAGTCTCCAAGTGAAAGAGAATATTGACTAATACTAAAGTAGTCGTCAGCAGCTGTGCCTAACGAGTTTGTAGATAGCTTCCCAATACAGTCTCTAGATAATGGCCCGATTGGTATAATACAAGTGCTTCGTGAATATAGCATATTGAACATTAAAACCGTATATACATATTATTCACATTAACCAGAAACTGAATAATTATATAGGTCTTTAACCTTCGTTACAATATCGAGAGAAGGAGAGATACACAAGGGACTTGCATATGTCCGTGATTACACGCACTGGAAATAATACGATCTTGTTTTATTTTTTTGTATAACTAATCATGATAATAACAAATTGTAATAATAATATCATAACTAATTGTTTGTATTATCTATATCCCCCCCCCCCCTTTTTTTTTAATCGTAAACTTTCCCATAATCTTACGGGACAATTTTGGTTTGCAGGGTTGTTTGGTCAAGGTCACTGTTACTATTTTTAAAAAGATCATTGTCTGCGCTGTAGCAGCTTCATTCCTTGAAGGATTTCCATCGATTTGAAACCCTAACTAAGGACCATAATATCAGACAAGTTTTAATTGTTTTAGAAATACTCTGCTTGTTACATATATTTTTATTGAAAATTATGATTAAGGGATGGGCTATTATGATCCACTCAACAACATGTTCTTTATTATTTACTGTCATTCTGTAATGATATACCACCTCCTTTATTCCATTATTTGAATCCTTCGTACACAGTTTCCCTGAGTGCTCTCGGCACTTTGATATTTTGGTTTTGTAGGCCGCGTAATTCCAAAATTTCTGTGGGTTGCTCTTCACTTCTTCTGCTATTTTTATTTCAATATACTGTTTACATTTTCTTACCAATAGTTTCACTCTGTTCCTGGCTCTAACATATTCGATGTATTTCCCATCCTCTCGTGTCTCAATTTATCTCCGCCAGCTTCCGTGTTTCCGTTTCATTGCGCTTACGGTTTGACTATCTAACAGTGTCCTTTTGTTCATCGTTGGTTGAGCTTTTGTTTGTTTTTTGGTATGTGAAGATCAATGGTTGACTTCATTAGTTTGCTGTCTATTTTATATTTTGATTTTGTGTCTATTGCGGTACTTAACGTCTCCTTCCAATTGATAAATCTCTTCTGATTTGATCATAATTTCCTTTGTTATAGCTATACAATGTACGGGGTTGTTTTACTGTTTTCATACGTTCTCATACAATTGAAATCGAAACATATTGTACCGTGGTCACTCTTCCCAAGCCTACTTTTTATTTCTAGATTGCTTATCATGTCTTGTTCATTTGTAAATACCAAATCCAATATACTAGGTTCGTTTCCACTTCTTATTCTTAGTAGATGTAAAATGGGGCTATTAGCCTCAAGGAATTTAGGTAGTGTCTCAAGGTTCTTTGAGGAATATAGGTAATGACTCAAGGTTCTTTGAGATCGTGAGCCCTTCAGGTCTCCATGTTCTTTGAGGAATTTAGGTATTGACTCAAGGTTCTTTGAGGAATTTAGGTAATGACTCAAGGTTCTTTGAGATCGTGAGACCTACAGGTCTCCTATATTGGCCTCGAGGAATTTAGGTAGTGTCTCAAGGTTCTTTGAGGAATTTAGGTAA
>NW_018405609.1:132374-132969 GCF_002113885.1 Mizuhopecten yessoensis
TATCACAGATGCCGTCTATATGGTAACGGATCGAGAATATCACAAACTTATTAAACTATCAAATTGCCTACAGCAACAGTTTCCATCGAGAATACTGTTATACAGTACGGATTAGTATCATGACAAAAAGACATCAATTTGAAAGTATTAAATCTTTCGCTAAATTTGTAATTAACCAGACAATACATTCATTTTCACAAAATCAGCAGGTTGTATACATGTCCCCGAGATATTTAATAACGAACCAAATGTTACCATAGTGCTACAACTCACATGACTCACTAGCACTTTATAATCTGCACTGTCAACACCAAAAAAACGAAAATGCAAACAGTAGAAAAAGTTTTTCGATTCGGTGCAGTGTGCACTGAATGCAACAATGACAAAAGGCGAACCGACTTTGTGTATTGCCGAGACTGCAAGTTTGTTATCTAAACATGACAGACGTTAAGTTAATTCAAAAAAGACTGCATGACTATCGAAGAAAAGACCTATAGAAGAATATTAAAAAATCTGATGTGTCTGTCTTATGCATATGTTGTCAGATCTAAGATTACCGAACTGTTCGTATGTGCTGGATGTGAAGAAGGACTAG
>NW_018405610.1:0-200 GCF_002113885.1 Mizuhopecten yessoensis
TTATACCCTTAGGATATGTTACACCCTTAGGTTATGTTACACCCTTAGCATAGGTTATACCCTTAGCATTTGTTATACCCTGAAGATATGTTACACCATTAGGATACATTACACCCTTAGCATATGCTACACCCTGAGGATATGTTATACCCTTAGGATGTGTTACACCATTAGCATCAGTAACACCCTTTGGATATGTT
>NW_018405610.1:2177-2502 GCF_002113885.1 Mizuhopecten yessoensis
CACCCTTAGGATATGTTATACTCTTAGCATATGTTATACCCCTAGGATATGTTACACCCTTAGCATATGTTATACCCTTAGGATATGTTACACCCTTAGCATATGTTATACTCTTAGGATATGTTACACCCTTAGGATTTGTTATACTCTTAGCATATGTTATACCCTAAGCATATGTTACACCATTAGCATATGTTATACCCTTAGCATATGTTACACCCTTAGGATATGGTATACCCTCAGGATATGTTATACTCTTAGCATATGTTATACTCTTAGCATATGTTATACCCTTAGGATATGTTACACCCTTAGGTTATGTTAC
>NW_018405611.1:0-200 GCF_002113885.1 Mizuhopecten yessoensis
GGTACACATACGTACTGGTACAGTGTTGTGTACACATACGTACTGATACAGTGGTGGGTACATTTGCGTACTTGTAGTGGTATACTTCCGGGTTGACATACATATGCATGCATGCAATGTGACAATATGTACTATGAGTATAAATATTGAATAGAATAGGGGGACTATGAAATAGAATGCAATTTAATCAAGGGACTTGA
>NW_018405611.1:610-1378 GCF_002113885.1 Mizuhopecten yessoensis
TAGTGGTTGGTGTGTACACATACGTACCGGTAC
The DNA here is from genome assembly GCF_002113885.1 of Mizuhopecten yessoensis. Classification (NCBI taxonomy): domain Eukaryota; kingdom Metazoa; phylum Mollusca; class Bivalvia; order Pectinida; family Pectinidae; genus Mizuhopecten; species Mizuhopecten yessoensis. The sequence continues at coordinate 644 of NW_018405611.1, forward strand.
AGTGATGGGTACACATATGTACTGGAACAGTGGTGGGTACACATATGTACTTGTACAGTGTTGTGTACACATACGTACTGGTACAGGGGTGGGTACACATACGTACTGGTACAGTGTTGGATACACATACGTACTGGTACAGTGGTGGGTACACATACGTACTGGTACAGTGTTGTATACACATACGTACTGGTACAGTGGTGGGTACACATACGTTCTGGTACAGTGGTGGGTACACATATGTACTGGTACAGTGATGTGTACACATATGTACTGGTACAGTGTTGTATACAAATATGTACTGGTACAGTATTGTGTACACATATGTACTGGTACAGTGTTGGATACACATACGTACTGGTACAGTGGTGGGTACACATACGTACTGGTACAGTGGTGGGGACACATACGTTCTGGTACAGTGGTGGGTACACATAAGTACTGGTACAGTGATGTGTACACATATGTACTGGTACAGTGTTGTATACACATACGTACTGGTACAGTGGTGGGTACACATATTTACTGGTACAGTGATGGGTACACATACGTACTGGTGCAGTGTTGTGTACACATACGTACTGGTACAGTGTTGTATACACATATGTACTGGTACAGTGGTTGGTGTGTACACATACGTACTGGTACAGTGGTTGGTACACATACGTACTGATACAGTGTTGTATACACATACGTACTGGTACAGTGGTGGGTACACATACGTACTGGTACAGT
>NW_018405611.1:2308-6708 GCF_002113885.1 Mizuhopecten yessoensis
TACACATACGTACTGGTACAGTGGTGGGTACACATACGTACTGGTACAGTGGTGGGTACACATATGTACTGGTACAGTGTTGTGTACACATATGTACTGGTACAGTGTTGTATACACATACGTACTGGTACAGTGGTGGGTACACATACGTACTGGTACAGTGGTGGGTACACATATGTACTGGTACAGTGTTGTGTACACATATGTACTGGTACAGTGTTGTATACACATATGTACTGGTACAGTGGTTGGTGTGTACACATACGTACTGGTACAGTGGTGGGTACACATACGTACTGGTACAGTGGTGGGTACACATATGTACTGGTACAGTGTTGTGTACACATACGTACTGGTACAGTGGTGGGTACACATACATGTAAGTACTGGTACATTGGTGGGTACACATACGTACTGGTACAGTGTTGTGTACACATACATGTACGTACTGGTACAGTGTTGTGTACACATAAGTATTGGTACAGTGTTGTTTACACATACATGTAAGTACTGGTACATTGGTGGGTACACATACGTACTGGTACAGTGCTGAGTACATCTACGTACTGGTACAGTGGTGAGTACATCTACGTACTGGTACAGTACTGGTTACACGTACGTCCTTTTAGTGGTATACTTCCGGGTAGACTTAAATATATACGCATGCAACTTTCACAGAATTGAACATATTGTATTTATATAATTATCTCATAGGTGTTCAAGTTCTGGTTCAAATACAAGAATTTACGTTAAATGGTGGGTAAACATACGTACTGGTACAGTGGTGGGTACACATACGTACCAATACAGTGGTGGGTACACATACGTACTGGTACAGTGGTGGGTACACATATATACTGGTACAGTGGTGTGTACACATATGTACTAGCACAGTGGTGGGTTCACATACGTACTGTTACAGTGTTGTGTACACATATGTACTGGTACAATGGTGGGTACACATACGTATCGATACAGTGTTGTGTACACATACGTACTGGTACAGTGGTGGGTATACATACGTACTGGTACAGTGTTGTATACACATACGTACTGGTACAGTGTTGTATACACATACGTACTGGTACAGTGGTGGGTACACATACGTACTGATAAAGTGTTATGAACACATACGTACTGGTACAGTGTTGTGTACACATACGTACTGGTACAGTTGTGGGTACACATACATGTACGTACTAGTACAGTGGTGGGTACACAAAGGTACTGGTTCAGTGTTGTGTACACATACTTACTGGTACAGTGTTGTATACACATACGTACTGGTACAGTGGTGGGTACACATACGTACTGGTACAGTGTTGTATACACATACGTACTGGTACAGTGTTGTGTACACATACGTGTACGTACTGGTACAGTGGTGGGTACACATAGGTACTGGTACAGTGGTGAGTACACATATGTACTGGTAAAGTGGTGGGTACACATACATACTGGTACAATGTTGTATATACATAGGTACTGGTACAGTGGTGAGTACACATATGTACTGGTACATTGGTGGGTACACATATGTACTGGTACATTGGTGGGTACACATAGGTACTGATACAGTGTTGTATACACATACGTATCGATACAGTAATGTGTACACATACGTACTGGTACAGTGGTGGGTACACATATGTACTGGTGGGGACACATATGTACTGGTACAGTGTTGTGTACACATACGTAATGGTACAGTGTTGTATACACATACGTACTGGTACAGTGGTGGGTACACATACGTACCGATACAGTATTGTATACACATACGTACTGGTACAGTGTTGTATACACATACGTACTGGTACAGTGTTGTATACAGATACGTACTGGTACAGTGGTGGGTACACATATGTACTGGTTCAGTGTTGTGTACACATACGTACTGGTACAGTGTTGTGTACACATACGTACTGGTACAGTGTTGTGTACACATACGTACTGGTACAGTGTTGTGTACACATACGTACTGGTACAGTGGTGGGTACACATACGTACTGGTACAGTGGTGGGTACACATACGTACTGGTACAGTGTTGTGTACACATACGTACTGGTACAGTGTTGTATACACATACGTACTGGTACAGTGGTGGGTACACATACGTACTGGTACAGTGGTGGGTACACATACGTACTGGTACAGTGTTGTGTACACATACGTACTGGTACAGTGTTGTATACACATACGTACTGGTACAGTGGTGGGTACACATACGTACTGGTACAGTGGTGGGTACACATACGTACTGGTACAGTGTTGTGTACACATACGTACTGGTACAGTGTTGTATACACATACGTACTGGTACAGTGGTGGGTACACATACGTACTGGTACAGTGGTGGGTACACATATGTACTGGTACAGTGTTGTGTACACATATGTACTGGTACAGTGTTGTATACACATATGTACTGGTACAGTGGTGGGTACACATATGTACTGGTACAGTGGTGGGTACACATACGTACTGGTGCAGTGTTGTGTACACATACGTACTGGTACAGTGGGGGTACACATACGTACTGGTACAGTGGGGGGTACACATACGTACTGGTACAGTGGTGGGTACACATACGTACTGGTACAGTGTTGTATACACATAGGTACCGATACAGTGTTGTATACACATACGTACTGGTACAGTGTTGTATACACATACGTACTTGTACAGTGTTGTATACAGATACGTGCTGGTAAAGTGGTGGGTACACATATGTACTGGTTCAGTGTTGTGTACACATACGTACTGGTACAGTGTTGTGTACACACACGTACTGGTACATTGGTGGGTACACATATGTACTTGTACAGTGTTGGGTACACATACGTACTGGTACAGTGTTGTGTACACATACGTACTGGTACAGTGGGGGTACACATATGTACTGGTACAGTGGTGGGTACACATACGTACTGGTACAGTGTTGTGTACACATACGTACTGNTGGAATTAATGAAGATATGAATATCCTAAAACTAAGAATGGACGAGTTGGAGAAATCACAGTCTTTCCTAAACAATTCTTTTGAGGAGCATCAGCATTACAGAGTCAAACAGGATGTCACTGGTATTCAGGTCAACATGGATTCAGTGGCAAGTGACATATTAGAGTTGAAATGTCGCTCCATGAGAGACAATCTCCTCTTTTTTGGTATTGATGAGTCGGATGGTGAAGACTTTAAAGTCGAAGATGACATACGAGTACCTACAGAAGACTGTGTAAACAAGGTTATACGTGTTGTACAAGAAAAACTGGAGGTACGCGAGGAGACCTATGTAGAGCGTGCTCATCGGGTCGGACATAAAGCGGAAGGTAAGGCCAGGCCTATAGTCGCAAGGTTTAAAAGGCGTGACCAAAAAGAAAAAATTAAACAATTAGCACCCAAAAAGTTGAAAGGATCTAAATTTCGCATAACAGAACAATTCCCCTGGGAAGTTCGTGAGACTAGGAGGAGGCTTTGGCCAGCATGTAAGAGTGCTCGGGACGAGGGAAAGAAGGCATACTTTGTGCGTGAAAAGTTGTACATTGATGGTATTTTGTACACCGAGCCTACAGTAATAGCGACCACTACCAAGGACACTGGTGGAGCCATCCCTAAGCCAAGTAATCATGGTAACAGAGCCAGCCAAGGAACAGCTAGTCGTGGTCAAGGCAAAGCTAGTCGTGGACGAGGAAGTGGACGAGGAAATGTCGGTCGTGGACATCATCCTGTTTCATAGGACAATGTGGAGTGTGGGGACACGCCCCAGAATCTCAAAGTTCTATCATGGAACATAAACGGTGGACTTGACAATAAGTTAAAGACAATAAGTTTTTTAAATTATATCAAGACATATGACTTGATTTTTCTATCTGAATGTTGGATACCCAATGATTATTCTTTATCAATTGAGGGGTTTTCGTGTTATATTTACCCTAGATTACTAGTTGTAGGATCTCAAGGTGGTGGGATGGTTATTCTTGTTAAAAACGTGTTTGTAAATTATGTATCTGTAATTGAATCAATATATGATTCAATCATATGGTTAAAGGTATCGAAAACCCTTATTGATAACCAAAATGATTTATATATAGCATGTGTTTACATGCCACCTTCTAGTTCTGTATATTATAACATGTACAACTGTGACCTTTTCTTTGAACTTGAAAATGGTATTGTAAATTATAGTTCCCTCGGGGACATTATGATGGTTGGAGATTTTAATAGTCGTACAGGTATCCTACCTGATTATATCCAGAATGATGTAATTCATTCCAGTATTAAAAATTGCCTCTCCAATATAATAAATTATGAACCTGATGCCGGTTTAAAAATCAGGCATAATCCAGATGTAGCAATTAACACTTTTGGTAATCGCCTGATACAGCTATGTAAATCATG
>NW_018405612.1:0-200 GCF_002113885.1 Mizuhopecten yessoensis
GAAGGTAGGCTATAGCCACTACAGAGGACACAGAGTTAGGCTACAATTGCTAGAGGGCATCACTTACTTCAGACAGTAGGAAGGTACATGTAGGCTATGGCCACTACAGAGGACACAGAGTTAGGCTACATTTGCTAGAGGGCATCACTTACTTTAGATGATAGGAAGGTAGGCTATGGCCACTACAGAGGACACAGAGT
>NW_018405612.1:1839-2254 GCF_002113885.1 Mizuhopecten yessoensis
TTTGAGGGCATCACTTACTTCAGATGATATAGTCACTACAGAGGACACAGAGTTAGGCTACAGTTGCTAGAGGGCATCACTTACTTCAGACGATAGGAAGGTAGACTTTGGCCACTACAGAGGACACAGAGTTAGGCTACAGTTGCTAGAGGGCATCACTTACTTCAGACGATAGGAAGGTAGACTTTGGCCACTACAGAGGACACAGAGTTAGGCTACAGTTGCTGGAGGGCATCACTTACTTCAGATGATAGGAAGGTAGGCTATGGCCACTACAGAGGTCACAGAGTTAGGCTACAGTTGCTAGAGGGCATTACTTACTTCAGATGATAGGAATGTAGGCTATAGCCACTACAGAGGACACAGAGTAAGGCTAATGTTGCTAGAGGGCATCACTTACTTCAGACGATAGGAA
>NW_018405612.1:4687-4885 GCF_002113885.1 Mizuhopecten yessoensis
AAATTACTTCAGATGATAGGAAGGTAGGCTATAGCCACTACAGAGGACACAGAGTTAGGCTACAGTTGCTAGAGGGAATCACTTACTTCAGATGATAGGAAGGTAGGCTATGGCCACTACATGCAAAGGACACAGAGTTAGGCTACAGTTGCAAGAGGGCATTACTTACTTCAGATGATAGGGAGGTAGGCTATGGTC
>NW_018405612.1:6696-7142 GCF_002113885.1 Mizuhopecten yessoensis
CTACAGTTGCTAGAGGGCATCACTTACTTAGACAATAGGAAGGTAGGCTATGGCCACTAAAAGGACACAGAGTTAGGCTACAGCCACTGAAGCGCATCACTAACTTCAGACGATAGGAAGGTAGGCTATGGCCACTACAAGGTAGGCTAAAGCCACTACAGAGGTCACAGAGTTAGGCTACAGTCGCTAGAGGGCATCACTTACTTCAGATGAGAGGAAGGAAGGCTATGGTCACTACAGAGGCCACAGAGTTAGGCTACAGTTGCTAGAGGGCATCACTTACTTGAGATGATAGGTTAGGCTACAGTTGCTAGAGGGCATCACCTACTTAGACAATAGGAAGGTAGGCTACAGCCACTGAAGGGCATCACTTACTTCAGACGATAGGAAGGTAGGCTAAAGCCACTACAGAGGTCACAGAGTTAGGCTACAGTTGCTAGAGGGCA
>NW_018405613.1:0-200 GCF_002113885.1 Mizuhopecten yessoensis
AAGACATATATTTATCTATCTTGTTGAGTTCTGCGAAATCCGTTTAAGCCGTCGGTGTTTTCTGCGAACCTCAGATTCTGGGGAAAACGTTAAATTATCCAGTCTGCATTAAGCATAGTTAGCCCGTTGTTAGTATAATGTGATCGGGTGTAGTTTCCGGTTTTCCGTGTTTAGGTTATGTCATTTAAATCGGATGGTCC
>NW_018405613.1:1749-1824 GCF_002113885.1 Mizuhopecten yessoensis
CAAGACCTTGCATAAATTAAGGATATGATCATCATAATTATCTTTATAACTAAGCGTTTTTAGAAATATTGACCA